>NC_083613.1:33577539-33677859 GCF_963584025.1 Labrus mixtus | reverse complement strand
TCCCTCTCTCTTCCTCTCCCTCTTCCTCTCTCTCTCTCTCCCTCTCTTCCTCTCTCTCTCTCTCCCTCTCTCCCTCTCTCTCTCCCTCTCCCTCTCTCTCTCTCTCTTTCTCTCTCCCCTCTCTCTCTCCCTCTCCCTCTCTCTCTCTCTCTCTCACCTCGATCATCTCTGCAGGTTCATTTGGTTCAGTCACATTCTGACAGGATGGAGGTTCCTCTATGAACAACGTTATGATTTTCTATTGATCAAAATGTGAATGTGTTTTCTGCACCAGCTGCAGGCATTGAATGGTCGACTGGTTCAAACCCACATACCAAGAATTACAGTGGTCGAGATGAATGCATGTATCGCCCTCTCTAAATCATTACAGGGTTAGAGTTGGGCTCTAAACTTCAGATTTATTGAAGTGATTTTAAGTACTTGAAGGTAAGAAATTACAACCAACAATGGCCTTATTTTAACCATAAAAAGAACCTGCTGTAACTTAAACTGTAGTTTATGTTAATAACAAACTTATACATCTGAAAACACGAAGATGGAAGATGATGACATGTAACAATGAATCTTGAGTTTTGTAATGGGACGACTCTTGGCCTTCTCTTTTACCTACTGAGCAGCTTTCAACTCAACAACAACAGATTCTAACAAGAATTGTTTAATCAGACCGAAGCTGTGTGTGAAGCTTACCTGACAAAACACTCAGATGTACAGTGGAGTTATGGCGTCCTCTTGTGTTCTGAGCTTCACAGTAATATCTCCCACTGTGATCAGCACTGAAGTTAGAGATGGTGAAGATCTGTCCTGAAGCTGTCGGTGAGTCTTCATCCTCCTTGAACCAGGTGTAATTAGCTGCTGGGTTAGCATCACTGCTACAGGTCAGAGTCACTGAACTGCCCTCCACTATCTCAGCAGAGGGACTCACTGACACAGAGGGAAGCTTTGGAGCATCTGGAGGAGAAAACATCTGTTTTAATTTCTCCTCAACATTAAAATGTTTGAATTGTCAGGATGAAAACACTTATTATAAGATAGGATATGAATGAGCCTGTTTCAATATATAGATAATGATTCCTTTAAGCGACTCTGTTCCAGCAGCTACAATCACAGTCAAGTCTTTTCATAAAAACACTGAGTATAAGAACATGAAGCACATTAAAACAAGTGGATCAATTCAAACAATCTATTCTCACGAAGACAAAACTACTGATGACTCTCTCTTTGTGTCTCAGTTTTAGGGATGTATCTGCTGCCCCCTTTTGGCCCAGCCCCTCTATTGACCAGCTGTCACTGGTTGTTAGTTCAGCATGGATAAAAGTGTCTCTCCGGCTGCTGTCCGTGGTGCTGATCAGAGGCTGGTTTGAATGAAAGTTTCATGGTGTTTTCCACATGATGACATAAATCGTCTGTTGTGGAATTGTCTGGAATGGTTGTGTGTGTCCGTGCAGGTTTGTGCAAACGAGCGTGATCATCTGTTTGGTTCAAAGCGGAGGACTCATAGACTTTAAATATTAATGTTTGAAGCCTGAGAGACGTCAGCCAGCTGTTCCTGCAGGGGGCTCCGGAGGCTCATCGGCAGCAGCCACCATGCTGGAAATGCTGTCAGCATCACCTTCAGTCAACCTAACGACAGGCTGAGAGCTGGAGCTGAGGCGGGTTTTAAACCTCCTGATAAACCGTTACACCGCGCCCACCTGTCAATCATGTCAGCTACACACCTAACTATGGATAACACGTATCATTTTCAAAATCAAAACGGAGCCGTTTGTAAAAGAATTCACCCCCCATAAAGTGTGTACCAGTGATGACAATAACTAATCAGACCTATTTGTTTTTTTAACCAGGTTGTAAACATCTTTATTTATGCTGTAAAAACAGCAGATTTTTTGCATGTCATGTGTATGTGACTTCCTGTGTTCCTGCAGCCAGCCTCTAGTGGAGACTGGATGAACTGCAGAATTTTACACTTCAGCATTGGCTTCATTTTTCAGAACCGGAGGTTGCCGCTTGGGAGGGCCCCAAAACTTAATATATCTGTACCAGGGCCCCAGGACAAGTATGTTACGCTGCTGTATTCTCCTCTCTTCCCTTCAGGACTCCTCTTGTTCTTGGTTCAGACTTTGTTCTACATGATATGGTGTCGCATGACGAAGCATTGAACGCTTCTTGTTCACACTGGATCCATTAAATATTTATTTCTCTGCTCTGTGAATTTCAGTTTTCTTTTGTAAACAGTATGACATCTAGTGCTTTTATTTTGAAGGTGAACAAACAGAACGGTGTTGCTTTAATACGAGCCTTTGACGGAGGCGAGCAGAATAAAGTTTTGCCTCCATGTTATCAAAAGTCAAAGCTCAACATGTCAATCACAAAATATCAATGCATCACTATCTCCACTTTGCAAAATAACTAATAACAAGCTCTGTTGAGCCATGAGGTGTGAACAATGCTGCTGTTTAAGAACACGTCACAAATCAGTGGAAGGTTTTTCTTTAGAACAAGTTTAAGAAACTCTTCAGACGCTCACTCGGTCACGTGCTGTGAGGAGACGTTGGTACAGACTCACACTGCTAACATGTATTATATAACTAACGCTCTACTCCAGCTATATTCAACGTTCAAATTAAAGATGTGTCTTTTAACCATTAGTTGTCAGTGCTCAGTGGGCTTTAGCTGCAGACTGTGAGTGTGAAGTAGAGCTAGAGGAAGCAGATATGATCAGCAAATTAAGCCTTCAAATGAGAAATCAGCTCAATGTTGTTTTTCACAGAAAATGTTTTTCACTCACATTTCACTTCAACTTTGACGTATCCAGATGAGCTCTCCCCCAGATCATTCTTAGCTGCACAGTAATACCATCCAGAGTCAGAGGACTGAACTGAGCTGAAGACGAGCTCTGATTCTTTACTGAGTTCACGACCGTACTTCTTGTACCAGGTGTATTCAGGTGCTGGGTTAGCATCACAGCTACAGGTCACAGTCACTCTACTGTTCTCTCTGATTTCACCAGCAGGACTCACAGACGCTGAACAAACTGATGGAGCATCTTGAGGAGAGAAGAAGAAAAATATAACTTAAGTGACCAATGTGGAGAATTAAGTGGAATAAAGTGCTGATGGTGCAGATTGAAACCAGCTGACAACCCCTCCCTCGATGCTCCCCTCTTCACCTGCAGAGTTTACAACAATCATTAAAGCTCAGCGTACTCTGTACGAGTGAAATCAGGACAGAGCATTCACCATCATCAATAGATCTGTGTTTGTATTTCAGCTGTCTCATATGCACGGCTCAAATACACACACACACACACACACACACACACGCTAACTAGCAGCTTAATCATAACAAATATTCCCTCTCAGCTGGAGGTCTGCAGATATTTCCTGCCATCGTTTCTTTTGGATTAAACAAGCATGCCTACTGTTGCCATGGTGATTTAGGATGTTTTCTGTCAGTTTGCGCGGACACAATCAGGGGGGAAAAGTCCTGAAGTCGTGGGATCTGC
The DNA here is from genome assembly GCF_963584025.1 of Labrus mixtus. Lineage (NCBI taxonomy): Eukaryota > Metazoa > Chordata > Actinopteri > Labriformes > Labridae > Labrus > Labrus mixtus. The sequence continues at coordinate 33,674,357 of NC_083613.1, read as the reverse complement.
GCATGGCTCTGCTATGTGTGTGTGGGCAGTCGTACAACCAAAATATCAAACGTGCCAGAAAATCATCCGACCAGTCTGAAGCAGCTGATCAGACAATGATAGGCTGTCGAGCCTCAGTGTACACTGCACAACTAACAACGGGCGATCGGGCAAAATAAAAAATCAGTCGACTCAAAGATTTTGATGAAATCGTCCTGAAATGGCCCAGAGTCGCCCGACTTTATTAAACTGAAGGCCCGCTCTAAAGCAGCCGTTTGTTCTGAGTCTTCTGGTTTATTATAGAAACATGTGAAGCTTTGTGAACTTTGTGAAGTGCAGACATAAACAATCATTAACATAACAAACTTTTAAAGTAATTAAACTCAAGTAAAAATATTTTAAATCGTCACATTAAAGTCCTGATTAAATCTCACACACTGGTCCTTTAACTTGAATCTGTCAAAGAGACTATAGTAGTGTGTTTATTTGTAGGTGAGAGTTTCTTCTTTACACATAATATCTTCAAGAACATTTCTGCTGTTTCACTCACATTTCACATTGATAGAGACGTATCCAGACCTCTTCCTCCCCAGCTTGTTCTCAGCTTCACAGTAATACTCTCCAGAGGCCGAGGGTCGAATGTAGTTGAAGACCAGCTGAGCTCCTTCATGAAGGTATTGAGGGGTCTGATTTCTCTTGTACCATTTAAAAGTAGCTGCTGGGTTAGCATCACTGCTACAGGTCAGAGTCACTGAACTGCCCTTTTCTATCTCAGCAGAGGGACTCACTGACACAGAGAGAAGCTTTGGAGCATCTGGAGGAGAAATTTACAAACACTTTTTGTAAATTTAGACACATTTAGTTTGAAAATCAATGTATGGTCAAACTTTTTGAATGTTAAAATGAGGAAGAGTTAACAGGTCATAAAAAGTAAAGTCAAACACTGTGGAGTAAACTTACACACTTCAGGTAATCTGAGGGAGAGAAAGTGAGGGAGAGAGAGAGAGAGAGAGAGAGCGAGGGCGAGAGTAAGAGAGAGAGAGAGGGGGAGTGAGTGAGAGAGAGAGGGAGAGAGAGAGTGAGAGAGAGAGAGCGACAGTGAGAGAGAGAGTGAGAGAGAGCGAGTGAGAGAGAGGGGGAGAGAGAGAGAGTGAGAGAGAGAGAGAGAGAGAACGAGTGAGAGAGAGAGCGGGAGAGGGAGAGAGAGGGGGAGTGAGTGAGAGAGAGAGTGAGAGAGAGAGGGGGAGTGAGAGAGAGAGAGAGTGAGGGAGAGAGCGAGAGCGAGAGAGAGTGAGAGAGAGAGAGGGGGAGTGAGTGAGAGAGAGAGAGAGAGTGAGAGAGAGAGAGCGAGAGCGACAGAGAGAGAGAGTGAGAGAGCGAGTGAGAGAGAGCGAGAGAGAGTGAGAGAGAGAGAGAGGGGGAGTGAGTGAGAGAGAGAGAGTGAGAGAGAGAGGGGGAGTGAGAGAGAGAGAGTGAGGGAGAGAGTGAGAGAGAGAGCGAGAGCGACAGTGAGAGAGAGAGTGAGAGAGAGAGTGAGAGAGCGAGTGAGAGAGAGAGAGAGAGAGAGAGAGAGAGACAGAGAGAGGGAGAGAGAGAGAGAGACAGAGAGAGGGAGAGAGACAGAGACAGAGAGAGGGAGAGAGAGAGAGAGAGAGAGAGGGAGAGAGACAGAGACAGAGAGAGGGAGAGAGAGAGAGACAGAGAGAGTGAGAGAGAGAGCGAGAGCGACAGTGAGAGAGAGAGTGAGAGAGAGAGTGAGAGAGCGAGTGAGAGAGAGAGAGAGAGAGAGAGACAGAGAGAGGGAGAGAGAGAGAGAGACAGAGAGAGGGAGAGAGACAGAGACAGAGAGAGGGAGAGAGAGAGAGACAGAGAGAGGGAGAGAGAGAGAGACAGAGAGAGAGAGAAAGAGAGAGAGATCTATAATACGAGTGGTGACTGACAGCAGTGTGAAAGTGCTCTTCTCGTATCATAACAACGAGCTACCGCCGCCCCTCACGCATGTGCAGAACGTACGGGGTGGTTGGCCGATGGCTGAAGTCTTTGCAGTGTGTTCTAGAGCAACTTTCTGCAGATGATGTCACTTGGAAAGGTTTTTTAAATGGCAATGAGACCAATTACAGAGCTGAGGGAGATCACTTTTACAACTGGTGTTCTGATAACTCGTTGATTTGAAACACACACGAGAAACTAAAAAAATGATTTTAGAAGAAATGTAACTCTGTGCATCTTACAAGATAACTTAAAAATGTTCTTTTCAAAGACAAACTGTTTGCTTACAGACGAGGAAATCGTTGGACCTGAAAGTAAATGTAGTTTAGTGGGTGTGTCTGAAGTGTTCTTGTCTTTGTTTCCTCTCTGTTCAATCTGTGGTCAGGTTAGTGGTTAGTGTGAAAAGAAGAAAACTGAAGATCACGTGTGAGCCTGTTTTATCAGGACACTTCACTGTTGAGCAGAAAGACAATGGAGACATCACACATACGTCATACAAAACTTAACATCTGCAAACTCTGGTTCCCTTTTTCTGGAGGTGTTATCTTGTTCTCTCATGAAGGAAATAAAGACTCTTACAGATGAAAGTTACTGAATTCTGCAGCTCTAGTCATTCAGAACTTTTCTTACTGTAAAATATTCCAAAAATCTTCAATGTTTGTAAAAAATGATGCAGACGGATGTTGAATGTGTGAAAACATTAAAAACACATCGTAAGACTTAGAAACATGGTGAGACAAAACAATCTAATTATAGAAAGAAACAGAAGCAAACATGTCTTTAACAGTTTGCTTCTTATCTAACACTCAATCTAATAAACCTGAACATTAAAGAGTCTACTCTTTTATCATTTTTTAAAACAATTTAAGCCTTATCCAAATACGTTCAGTGATGAAAGTTTTAGTGAGGATATACAGTACCTGACACAGAGAGAAGGAAGATAACCAATCCACTCACTGCTGCCTTCAAACTCATAGCTGCTCCTCTCATCCCTGTGTGACTTCAGAGTAAATAAAACACATTAACAGAAGGTCTGTACATGTTTCAATAAATATCAGACATATCATTGAATACTTACAACAGGGAGGAGATGTCGTCTCTACAGCAAATGTTCCTCTGTGGTCATCAGGCGGCAGAAGTCAAGCTGTTAAAGTTTGACTTACTTCCTCTTCACGTTATTAATATGCATGAAGTTACAGACTGGCGTCCAGTACTGACGTTATTTTAAAAAAGAATCTATGGTACTAACGAGGTTGGCTTACTAAGGATAAGAATATCAAGAATCTTTAATGTAACTCCATGTAAGGACACGATCAGACAGCAGTTCAGATAAAATGTGTGAGAATGCAGCCAATGAAACGTGATAATCAGCCGCTGCAGCAGAGGAGAAGTTACTTGGTTTAACTATGGGTGCAAACAGGCGGAGTTTGAGAGAAGAACCACAACTCAGACCTAAAACAAAAAGATGAATTTCGAACGTGCAAGTACACTGGCAGGGTGTCAGAATAAGGCAGTGGTTAAGTTGCCCCAATCTAGTCTAGCAGAAATTGAAAATGTTCCTTTATGACTTTAGAGTCTGTAACCTGATGCACACTGCCTCAAAAAGATTGTTTTTCAAATACTTGATAAGAGTTACCTGTGAAGCAGTTGAATCTCATGACTTATTAAAAGGAGAAACACCTTGTCTGCAAGCAACTCTTTTGGTGTTTCAGCTCAGCATTATGAGAAAGCAGATTGTATGAATGAAAACTTACAGCCCTAAAGTCCAGTTCGTTTGACCAGTGAGAATGCGTCGATCCTTCCTTGGCCATGGCATGCTATGAAGAGGTGTGCTTCGGCACGATACAGTTCATGCACGAGCACAAGTACACAGGTACACAACATGGACAGCCTTCATTATGGAGACATCCCAGAGTGTGACTAACACACAAAGTCAGTAAAGTAGCTGACATGTTCTCTGTGTTGTTCTCTGAGGTAAGGAAGAAGACCCGACAGCGCGTCTCTTTCTTTTTTTTTCTGGAGTAAGACTGTCTTGTAAACTAAGTACGCTTCATGATAACATAAAGCCATGCATGTGTTGTATTATGACCTTATGTACAAGAGTTAAACTTGCTCAGGCCTGGTTAGTCCTTGAGCAGTGTGAGTGCCGGCCAGCAGGGGAATGGGGAGGGGGGACAATCATGCTTAAGCACGGTACGGGACAACTTTGCTAGTGTGAGTGTGCCCTGGGCATATAGCAGCAAAACTAGGAGCTGGTCCATACCTGAGCCAGCCCTAAGTATAAGATTTATAAAAGTTATAAGCCTTTTCTTAAAAGGATAGAGTGTGTCGGTCTCCCAGACCCTTACTGTTAGATGATTCCAAAGGAGAAGGGCTCAATAACTCAAGGCTCTTCCCTTAGTACATTTAGAGACTGTAGGTACCACAAATATTCCTGCATTCTGGGAGCGTAATGTTCTCGAAGGGTAATACGGCACTATTAGCTCTTAAAGATAAGAATTTGCCTGGCCATTAATAGCTCTGTAACTGAGATAGATACTACTGGTTAAACATCATATCAGAATACATATCAATGGAAAAGCTCTCAGCCCCACTCCAAGACCAAACTCATCACTTTGAAACAACCCGGACCCCTCTTATTAGGGTATTACATTTACAAACACCTCCACCTGTAAGCCAGAACTCTCAACCCAATTAATCAATCAACTACAAAACACTTCTGTTCTCACTACCATCGTAACAATAATCATCATATCTGTTACCACTACTACTTTGTATCTGTTCATTTTTATACAACTTCTCTAGTGTTTATTTCTGTTTTTGTTTCTTCCTGCATTAATATAAACTTGAGTTTTATGTTTTTATTTATTTTTCTTTGCTTGTTTGTTTATTTTTTGTTTCTGTTTGTCCCAGTTGTTGTTTTCCCAGTTCTACTTTACTCTATTCCCCCAGTTTTATTTTGAGTTTTTGTTGTTGTTTTGTTTTCATTTCTTTTTTCTCTCTGCGTGCCTGTAACATTGTCCTCCACGTTTTGTCCTTTGTGTCACTGTTTGTTTTGTTATTTCACAAATAAAAAAAATAATAAAAATAATAAGAATAAAAATAAAACAGTAAATGCTTAAGAAAAAAAAAAAAAAGAGATAGATACTATTAGTGCTTGCTTAAGGCACCAGTGGATCTCTCAGTTATGTTAAGGCCTCAGACAGCTTTATTGTTGCAGCAGGCTTGTGGGGGCCTGACTGGGCATTCCAGGGGCTTTAGGCAGACAAGAGAATCCATGCCACATCAATGCCAGAAGTCCCAACATGGGGGGTCAGGGTGCCTTGACACCCTACCAGAGGCCTCTCAAGGGTAGCCCTGCTTCTGCCCCCCCTTGGGAGACATAGTAAAGGCTGCCCACTAAGGGTCATGGTGACTCCCCCACTGACCATTCCAGAGCCCCTGCCAGTCGGCTACAGGGACACTTGGTTAGCCTTGTGAGTAGACCCGTGGGTGGTCTTTACCATGACTCAAGGCTACTGCCTACAGTTATTTTACAAACATTAATGCCACTGTGAATGATAGTCAGCATGTTGAGTCCATGTAGCTTAGGCAGGGCGGAAGTGGATCTGATTACTTCAAGAGAGTCTGCCATGGTAAGCTACTTCTCCAATATTGGTTGCCCCTCCAAAGGAATGGGGAAATTGGTTCCCCATCTCCAGGATGTCCTGCAGTTTTCAGTCCCAGCTGGAGAGTAAAGCAGAAGTCTGCAGGTGCTTTTTTAGATGAGCTGTGGGGCGAGTCTCTTCAAGTAATACCCACGGACTCTGACGAGCAGGGGATCATATCCCACATACGTAATGTAACAAGATGGAGAGATAGTCTCTACACTGAGAGAACCAAGTTGACAATGTAACACTACCTTCTAGGGCTGGAAGTCTCACCATTCAATTGGATTTCCTTTCTAGGTCTCATGAATCGATTCAGAATCTTTTTTCGATTCAAAGCGATTCTGAATTCATGATACAAAGTCTATTTTTGAATTAGTACATACTTCAGGATCTACTCCAGTCATTTGTTAGATTGGCAAATTTTCTTACTGCTCCATTTGGCATTCTACTGAGTTAAAGAGCTAGCCTTAGATTTAGCAGATAGTGACTGATTAGCCAAAAAAAAGATTTTTGGAAGTTATGAATCTACTTAAAATCTCAGAAGTTATGAATCTCGATTTTTACATGAATACATTTTTTCCCCACCTCTACTACCTTCCATGAGCATGTGTGACATCACATGAAAGCTATGAATTGATTAGAGAGTTTGTGCTTTTCTTAGATCGTTCACTTTGTGGTAAGTGTGAAAGCTATGAGGTGCAATAAACAGACCAGACACTAATACTTAAAGATAATTATATAAAGTCAATACAACTCCTCAACTCACTTTCTTTTTCTCTTCCAGACTAAATAATAGGTCATTTTCTTCATTCTTGATGTCTCCATTATATCAAGCTTTTTAAATATTGTCTGAGGACAGATTTTAAACCAGAGGAGGGCATGTTAGTTCAATAGAGCCTCCTTTCCTCTCTTGTAAATATTGTGTGGGTCTTTTTCAAACCAGCCACTACACCCTCTCCCTCCCCACTACCCCTCCGTTTGTGCGTCCTCGCTGAGGGTCCGCCATATTAAGTCCGTCCCAAACCAATTAGCGGGGAGTGGTAGTGGGTTGTAAAACCCTCCACCAGTGAGTCTGCACCGATGCCGACTTCCGGATCACGTGCAACGCCTCTTGTGTCCGGTCGTCATGGAGACAGCAACCTGTGAGTTCAAACACTGCTCCAACTAAGAGACATTTAATATCATCATACAGACGTTAACAACTTCAAATGTGTACTGAGGATCAAATATATGTTTATTTATTGTAAAGTGTTTTATATTTACAGGGACTGTTGTTAAAAACAAAAGAATATTCAATCATGTTGCTGTTAATATTTATTTATTATTTTAATACTTTTGATGTCTTTGTGAAATCTCAATTCAACAATAAAAAATAAACTTTTTGCTGCTCTGATGTTCAACAATATTATCCTCGTCTTTGCATTAATTTAGGACATCCTGTTCTGTGAAATTACAATAAATTGACTTAAATTATAAATGACAATAAACAATGTCGGCTCAATCTAATAGTTTTGTTATAAGTCTACACTAATATAACTAAAGGAGAATAAGAATAATCTAGGGTACATAAATATTTTTACAGAATGCATTAGCTACAAAAAAAAAGCTGTTTCTGCAAGATACCGCTGAGTAACCATGGTAACATACAGTTCCTGTTTCCACCTGAGAGAGGGAAGTTTTTCCCAAAGCCTGAATGAAGGGGACTTCATTCAGCTGCGAGTGAGACTTCTAACGGAGTGCACTCCATTTAGGAGGGGGAGGGTGTAGGGCAGGGATGGGCAACTTCAATGATAGGGAGGGCCACAAAAATGTTATCCTCATACCAGAGGGCCAAATGTCAGCGTGCACTTCCACCAGTAGGATACTATAACCCCATATCTTAATTACCCAACTATAGCTACTAATTTAATGAAAAGAACAAATAGATATGCTGGCAATCTGAGTTTATTATGCCAAATTTCTATTTTTCAACATTTTTTCCAGATTAATTGTCTCAGGAAAACACAAGGCTCGTTTTCAAGCTAACATTTCTTTTTAGAACATTTCTATTTATCCATATTTAAATGCATTTAGTGATGCTTCTACTCATTTAATGAGCTTAACACAAAGAAAATGAACAGCCACATTCCTGAGTCATAAATGATTTCAGTGCAATGGGGTCTCAAACATCATCTTTCAATAACGTAACAAAAGTTGACATCAACAGTAAGTGCAACAACTTACAGTATATTCATATATATTTTTAATGCATTTCTACTCTGCCCTCATTCCATGACATATTTCAAATAAGCATGCATTTTTCTCCAAATCCACTGATCCTCACCCACAGCTTGGTCAGTATGCTATGAAGTTCTGTCTTAATGAGATACTTGTGGCCTCTCCTGCTGGCGCACAATAGACTGAATGTCAATGTCAATGTTAGTACATCCAATCTGCATGAGCTGGAACAGTGTCTCATCTGTCTGTCTGTTTCTCTCTTTAGATTTGATGTGCTTCATTGTTGAGAAGTTGGTCTCACAGATGTAAGTGCTCCCAAATATGCTGGCCATTGAGAGTGCAAAATCCCTGAGGAGTGGAAAGCGTGACTCGGGTAGTAGTCTCCAGAAGGAGATTCCCCTCTCATGGCGCTTTGCTTGGAAGAAGGGGTCAGACTGTAGTTCGCACAGTTCAAGCTGCAGCTCAGGGGGCTGCGCGCTGACAGCAGCAGAGAGCGGGTCAGTGAATAACACGATGCGTGGCTTCATGGCGTAGAAATCTTGAAAGCGGTTCTTAAACTGCTGCTGCAGTTTTTCTATCTCGGCTCTGTACTTGAGAAGTGTTTTCTGGCATTCGGGGGCATCTTTGCGCATCTGTTCACATGAGCGGAAGTGTGCCAAATTTGGACGGTCAGATGAAAAGTCTTCTTTAAACAGGGTTAGTTTACTCTGAAATGTGTTCACGTGTGCATATAGATCCGACACAGTCTGGCTTCTTCCCTGCAACTGCATATTCAGTTGATTAAGATGCGAGGTAATGTCCGCAAGGAAAGCCATGTCGAAGAGAAACTCTGTATCCCTGAGTTTACTGCAGTTTGCACTTGTATCGCATCGGATGCTGTCCTCCAAGAACACTGGGATTTCAGCGAGCAGTGCAAAAAACTTCTCCAAGCATTTCCCACGGCTCATCCACCTTATCTCTGTGTGCATCTGTAAATCCCCATACGCAGCGCTCACTTCATCCAAAAAGGCTCTAAACTTCTTATGATTGAGAGACCTGTTCCCTCCTCGAATGAGATTGGTAACCTTGGTAACTAAATCCATGACATGGCTGAAGTTCATTGACTTGGCACAGAGGGCCTCCTGTAATATCAAAATAAAATAGGATTTAGCTTCATTTTAGCCTGTGATAAAAATTCTCACAAAGAATACCCACATTCTATTAATAGCTAGCAACAACGTTACCCACCTGATGTATGATGCAGTGCAGTATTGAACAGTCAACGCCACTCTGTTGGAGGAGCCCGGCGAATCCAGTGTGTTTTCCTTGCATTGACGGCGCACCATCGGTAACAACAGCTGACAGCTTGTCGAAGCCTCCATACTCACTGACAACACTTTGAACAGCGTTGAAAATATCCCTTCCCTTGGTAGTGTCATGCAAAGCCACCAGTTTCAATAACTCCCTCTATCGGTGGGCAGCATGAATTACAGCTGGGGTCTTGTTCAAATGAGTTGCTGGTTTCCAACGACAGTGACACCAATAATTTATTGATTTTTGTAAATTGACTCGCGGGCCACACAGAATGAGGATGGGGACGGCATGCGGCCCGCAGGCCGCCAGTTGCCCATCCCTGGTGTAGGGTTTGGTTTGAAAAAGGGCCAGTGTCTGTCTCTGTCCGAGGTGCTGAACTGACAGAAACAGAGCGGGTTGTTTCTGTCTCTGTCCGAGGTGCTGAACTGACAGAAACAGAGCGGATTGTTTCTGTCTCTGTCCGAGGTGCTGAACTGACAGAAACAGAGCGGGTTGTTTCTGTCTCTGTCGGAGGTGCTGAACCTGAGCAGAGCTTTTGTCTTCAATTTTCCCCAACAAGAACAAACACAGATATGCTGTTTGTCTGCCTGGTAGAGATTACAAGTGTTTTCTTTCTTGATATTACATAAAGATGGCACCGTGGATGGATGCCTCGGTGTGTTGGTGCGCGTTGTTTTAATCTTTATTCCGATTGAAAGCGATTCTGGATTCATGATAATGAATAATGGGTGCAAATATAAAAGCCAAAGTAATCATGACCAATAACAACAGTCCTTACATACTCTAGAAGAATTGAAAAGGGTTTAAAATGATTAAATTCAACATCAGAAATGAGTTAGGACTCAGCACGAGAGTACGGACCCAAAAGCAAAACTCCGGACACAGAGGCACAATCCAAAGTCTTTAACGAGCGACAAAAAAAAAAAAAAAAAAAAAAAAACACAATGCCAAAAGAGCATTGGTAGTGAGTAAAACAAAATCCACAAAGGTAGAGACTTCCACGAGTAGGCAGGCAGGCACGAGTACAAAACACCAGGCACTGAGGCAGAGAGACACAGAGGTAGAAGTTAGCAACACACTAGTAGTTCACACAGACCGATACTTAGAGATGTCGGCCAAAGACGAGGTAAATACCACAGAGAGATATAGTATACTCAGGCGACGAGTGGTGAAAGGACCGGAGTAGATAAATTGTTGCAGATGAGGATGATTGATTGCACCTGGGCTGCCTGGGGAGAAAACCACGCCCACCAGCACTCACACACACCTGACACACAGGGGAGGAGAAATAGAGGGTTGAGACAAACAGAGGAAAACTAACAACAAACATGAGGGAGGGGCTGCTAAGGATGAACCATAACTAAATGAGACCATTCTGCAATGTTTACATCATTTATGTTTACACGTGGAACAATGCCCATGTATATTTTTATGAGGGCAGATGCAGGTGGTCGTAACTTCAACTTTTTAAAAGCCTCAATCAGGTTTCTGTAGTGGTCTCTTCGGTCTTCTTAATAAATCTGATGTTCTTAAACTGAGTTCTTTCTTAACCACTCTATAGTGACGACATTACGCTGTTTTACACGTTGAGTTGGCTTCACACATGTTCCCACGTGTCCACGGTAAAACTACCGTGTTGCTCCGCCGTCACTCGTTTATTTGACTTAGACAGCGTAACACATAACAAAACACTTCACTTCCTGTCTCCTGATCACATGACTACGGAAGTCCTACAGAATCACAACAAACCTTCAAAATAAAATAGGAATAATCTCAGTAAATATTTTCAAGATAAACACAAACATATAATCAAACTTATTACTGCAAAATGGCGCTTACAGGTTTCTATGTCTTTTTACCTTTTCGGGATTCTGGCAAATGCATCACAGTGTTTCCACAGTGGTGCCAATGGGGGCGGCCCGCCCCCCTTGAAGGTCAAGTTAATAAAAAAAATAAAAAAATCTTTTTTTTTTTTAGATTTATTTTTTGGCTTTTTGTGCCTTTATTGTAGAGATAGGATAGTGGATAGAGTCGGAAATCAGGAAAATAAGTAATTTAAGGATACCTTTCTGATAGAACAGGACAGTTGTCATTAAAAGTAACGCATGAACACCAAGATTCCTTAAAGTGTTTGTGTCAGCGTCCGTCTGCCCGCACCCCCCACCCCCCCAAAGCTGTAAACCTAGGGGAAACACTGCATCAGTATATTTGTGGATTTGTTCAAAGGTAAGGGACCTTACAAAATAATGGTTTCTCACCCAGTTAGCAATCATCACACTGACACTGAACGCTGCGCAATCTTCCCAGCCTGAACATGGACTCTGTGTGAATATTTTCCATTGAAAAGCAGCGTATAAACATCTGCACACCTTGACTTCTCACTGGCTTTTAGCATAAAGTCAGGAAGGTCAAATGTGGACGCCGGGCTACATATTAAAAGTCTTTTCACAGATCCAGAATCTTCGAAGTTCACACGACTCATCATTCCAGCTGTTCACCAAACCGTACATCTTTATTTCAGTGCAGTCTTCATCTCTGTTTGGAACACCATTTGGCTCCCTTGAGTTCCAGTAGCTGAAATTCCCAAGTAAAAAAAATATAAATATATTCTTCTCCGTTGGCCACTAACAAATTCTATTATTATAAATATTTCCAGAGAAAATGTTTTAATTACATATTTGATCAATTCATTCACATTCACAAAATGTAGTTTCTGGCTTTTAGGATCAGTAAAATTAGTTTTCAGCTCGAGATGTATCTTGAGATGTTATTGTGCATCAACGCAATGAATAAAGTATAGTGCAAACCTTGTGTTCAGCGGAGTCCCATCCACCCATTTCCACGTCCCCTCTTTCTCTCTGTCAGACAGTCCGATCCACACGAGCTTCTGGAAACTTCTCGCAAAGTCCTTGTTGACAAAGAGGATCAGTCATTTACAAACCTGAAATATCAGCAGGTTCTAACGGTCCTCCATCTGCAATACTGATTTTATTTATGTCTCACACACACACACACACACACACACACACACACACACACACACACACACACACACACACACACACCTGTTCTTCTTTGCTGTTGATAATCATCAGGTCTGCACCTCTCTGTAAGCAGTCAGCTCTACTTTCTTGCCAGGGCTTCTCCAGAGAAGAAATGTAATAGAAACTTCCGTTGAAATGCACCCAACCTTTAAGGCCTTCTGTTGAAATAAGAAATTGTTGCAGAAAAATGCAAAGGTGGTCGACAAATTATGCAGAATAATTTTCGAATAACCGCAAAGCTGCACTCTATGCTATAACATGGTGTTTTTTAAGAGCTATTGTCTAAACTACTAAAGGAAAGTCATTTCAACTGCATCTATTGCCGACAGATTCCAAAGGATCGTGTAAAATCTGTTTCTGCACTCCGTAAATGATTGCGCCCTCTCTGGTCAATTGTCGAGTTTCCACTGCACGTTCTGTGATCCATCTCTGGTTCATGCCAGAAGCAACACTTTTTAAAATTTTGGTTGAAATTTTCTTAAGTTCCTGACAGAAATTAATAACTCGTGTTCTCTGAAAAAGGAACAAAGAAAATCCATCATCATTTAGCAAAACTTCGACCAATGTCTGCTACGAGGTATCAATCTGATGAACCAATCACACGCCTCCCTGTCTCCCTGCTCGTTCTCTACCTCTTGCGTGCTCTAGCTCACACTCAAAGTATGAGCTGAGGTCCACTTATGGAGCAACAGTGCTCGTGCATGTAAGTGAGGGGGCGTGGCTTAAGAGGGAGCACAGAGGGGAGGGGGTGGGTGCAGACGGAGCACTGAGGGAATGCTACTTTCAAAATCATGCTAGTTTTGGAAAATTACCAACGCTGCCTTTAAGCTTCAGAAATGGAGCCAGTGGGTTATAGCGCGCACCGTCAGATGGAGCAAAACCATGACGGAGACGGAACACAAGGATGCTGTGGAATCCATTCAACTAAAAAACATTTTAAAAGTTAATTTCTTCTCATAGTGAGGACGGACGTGACAAAAGTTTACTGTTTCACAAAGCTGCATCATCAAGCAAGAAAAAAATAAGAAAATCAATTTCTTTATCTTTATTTTTTTGGACTAAAGGAATGACAGTTTGTGTTGCAGACTAAATCTGTTTCCAGAGGCATATAACGTTATCAGATGATGATGGACTGTTAGACGGAACAAAGAGGGGCGGGGAGTGTCTCTAACTTTGATTTACATAATCTGTTCACACAAAACAAAGAGTTTAGTCCAGCATGAACTGAAAATAAATATTTACCAAGAAGCTTTTTCTGAACCTCCTCCAGTCTGTTTTGTAGCATGTCTCGTTCTTGAGCCAAATTGTTGTAGCTGCTCTGTAACTGGTTCCTCTCTTTGTCCAGGTTGTTGTAAGTGGTCTGTAACTGGTTCCTCTCTTTGTCCAGGTTGTTGTAAGTGGTCTGTAACTGGTTCCTCTCTTTGTCCAGGTTGTTGTTACTGATGTTCAACATGATCATGTCTGATTTCCACTCAGAGTTGTGTTTGTTGTCTGTTCATGAGTGAACAAAAGACAAACAGACGCTGTAAACAACCATCACTCAGAGATGTATTAACCCCGCTTATAACATACTCACGTTGGATCATCAGAGTAATGAGTCCAGTCAGGAGGAGAACACACAGCAGACCCAGACACACCACGACAATTCTGGACAAACTCTTCTTGAAGTGTCCAGCACCTGAAGGTGAAAGGTAAAATTGTGAGGTGTTTGTTTCTCAGTAAAAAAAGCTAATGAATTCACAAATTCCATCACATCATGAACACCCCCCCCCCCCCCCCCCCCCCCCCCTTGCATCCTCTCCTCTTTTCATCTTGAGATACATCATGTCAGTGCCTTCGTTTCTTTGATAATGACCTCATGAACAATGACAGGCAAACTCGTCTCTGTGTGCCACAAGACTAGATGACATGGTTGTGTGGGTTCATTACCTGTGAGTGAAGTTCCCGCTGTGCTCATCTCCAGAGTCTGAAATATTTCTTCATTCGCATAAATACTCTCCGAGCCGTTTAGTAAACCCGTCCTTTTGCAAGGCTGGCCTGGAGGTTCATCTACGTTAGCATATGTGTCTGATTCATCCATGATGTTCAGCTTGGTGGTTTGGTTTAAGCTTACTCCTGATGTACCGATGTGTGTTTCTGTTAGTATAATGATCACTATAAGCTGTCGTGTTCATATATAAGTTGTCCCCTTTGTGAGACAGTCAGCAGCTCGGGAGTGTGCAAAACAGGAACCTGAGGGTTGGTGGTGACAGTATTCTGGGTGACCACTTACTGCAGCTGCATGACGGTGGTTTTCATTTTCTTGTTGAGCTGAATCTGAAACTCAAACCGTGATCGCGCTGAGTAACTACAAAACAGACGGACAGACGGACAGACAGAAGCTGTTTTCACACAGCACTCCAAAAACTTTGTAATAAAGACGCTGCGGAAATCCAAGACGGCAGGCAAGGTCAGAGTCTGATACTGTAATCGTAGTTTTTGCCTTGGGCAGAGTGGGCAAGATAATACTGGTGAGCAGAAAAAGCAGCGTCATCACTCACGTGATAAAACGGCCATCACCCCCAGGAGAATCTTCCTGCTGCGTTCACACATCAGCCCACCCTGACTTCAAACATACATTTTTCAAGGGGGCTGGCAGGAAAAGTTGGGTGAAAAACAAGGCTGTTTGCATTCCCAAACGCAGCTATAACCCAAGAACCAGTATGTGGATATTGAGCACAGATATGGATAGTTACTAGCGTCAATCAAACCTCTTTAAACTCTGTTTAAGTTTAAAGCTGTTTACTTTATTATCTCTGTGTTATATGTATATTGATATATATATACATATATAGATATTGTGATATAGTAATGAATCAGAGTGTTAAGAAATGAAGAGAGTGAAAATGTGTTATGTGGTCAGTTGTGAGAAACCGGTTGAGTCCTCTGGAGATATTAAAGGGAACAGAAACTGTTTTGACTTCTGTAAAGCTGCAGATCTGAATCTACAACAATGAACAAAGTAGGAGGTAAATTATGCTTTTAATATATTATAAAACATAGAGATAGAGAAAGCTCTTATACTTTATCATAAAACAGATTATCACAAGTCACAATTTAATTTGACTGCCATCAATATAGCAGATATCAAATATATCCTAACTTAAAAGTTCACATATTTAAAACCCTCTTCTCCATGTTTCTCTAACTCTAATATGTGTCTCTAGTGACAAGGGTTTCAGTCTGCATTAGGTTTTGTTTTGTGTTTTGCAAATTGTAATATTATTTCCTGGGTTTTGTTGTGTTTTGGTATTCACCCTTGTCTGTCTTTCAGATCCTGCCCCTCTTGTCCCTGCCTTGTGTGTCAGCTCCGCCCTGATTACCCTCACCTGTGTCTCTGTTGCCAGTTCGTTGCGTTCTCTGTGTTCCCTCGTTCCAGCAATAATATTGTTCTTGGTCCTTGTGTATGACCATCGCTGCCGTTTTGACCTTGCCTTGCCTAGCCCTCTGGATTTGTTTATCATTGCCTTACCGTGTACCAAACTCTGCCTGGATTAAAGGACTGAATTATAACTCTCCCTGAGTCTGCGTTTGCTCCATACCGTGAGTCTTTGTGTCTCTAGTCTGTCTACAAACCCCCCAATGATGAGAAAAGTCCATCCTCTCTGTCTTCTTCCTGCTCCACTTTTCAGAAAATGTGTGCTCAAACAGGCCGTTTGGCCCTTCATGACATCACAAAGGGCAGTAACCCCTCCCCCAGGTGGGTGACACTCCCACAGCTAGGTGTTTGTTCTGCCCTCTGAGTCTGCCTTCTCACCGTAAACAATAGGACATGGAGCGAGAAAGGCCGAGACACCCAAACCCATCCAGAGAGGAGGCGTGGTCAGGCACAGCTCATTTACATATTTAAAGGTACAGACACAGAAACAGCCTGTTCTGAGCAGGGCTGAAATAGAGGGGTTTATAGACATGATCAAATACAGGATCAGAGTGGATTTAGAACAAGAAACTTCACACACATGTTTTGAGGAGCTCTGAGACTTATTTACACTGAAGAGGAGGAGAATATGTCACCTTGTGAACTATCTGGGAGTTGTTCCTTTAAAATAAAACGACAGAGTGAAGTCAAACTCCCTCTGGGCTTCTTGTTCTCAGCTCTGTGTTCGTTCGGGACGCTGAGTGAGGCTTGAATATGATCTCAGGTGAAATGATCGAAGAAGGAACCAGCAGGGGCCCAAAGAGGATATCCTGTTTTTGTCTTCCTCTTTCATATGCTTTCAGACACATCTAATGTATCAGGAGTAACTACAGTGGGGAGAGAGAGAGCGATAATTAAACTGGCTCATTAATGTTTGGTAAATTTGGGGGGAAATAATGTCTGAGGACCTGTGCGTTCAGCCCGGACTTTGTAAGACAGTCCACCGTTACGAGGATGACAAGGACAGCGTGGTGAACATCTACGTCAGTGCAGAGAGCCTGAAGGTGTTTGACAACCCGTGGGAGGGCAGGTCACCGAATATACCTGAACCTGCAGAGGCTCAGCACCCAGGTAGGGACATGTCAGGCATGAGCAGTGAGTGTGTGTGCAAAAATTACAAAGTGACATACATTTAACATTTTACTCTGGGATCTGCTGCATGGTAATCTGTTGACTCTTAAACGTTATTTTAAACTGAATAAAACACATCTCAACTAAAGTATTTATTGTACCACCTTTTGTGGATTATCTATCCGTTAAGCGTCTGTGAATCACCAAAGAAGGAGGAGTCGGGCAGATTCAGTGTTTCGGGTTGTTGTGTGTCTCCTCCTCCTGGCTGGGATTGTGGCCCTCATTTACCTCAGGGTCCAAAGTGAGTTTTTTTTTTTTTGTAATTCAGCTGAGTGTTGTGCGAAGAAAAAAGTACAGAAATGAGATCCTCAGTTGTGTTATAATACGGTAACATGTTGTTGTTTCCCTGTATCGGTTCAAAAGTGAAGAATGACAAAGCCAGCTGGAAAAGAGAGAGGGAGAAGCTAATGGATGAGAAAAAGAACTACAAAGAAATGTGTGAGCGGTTGTTTGAGATGTTCTGCGGTAAGTGAAATAAAACATGTTGTGTCATACACACTCTACACCTGTCTGAGTCCGAGCAGAAAGCAGGAAGTGTGTGCAGGTGTGAATCACACTGTGAGAACAATTAGTCATGGTAACGTATAACTCATTGTCAGTTTAAAGGTACAGTCAGCAGCTTGTTCCTACAAAATAAAATACAGACTTATACAAAAATAAAGCCGCTGACTCATCACTTCTGGGCCTCCGTACATGTGTGGCTGTGACTGTGTCTGCAGACACCTTGTCCTCTAAATGTCCTCTGACTGGATTTTCATGATTTGGTTGACTCGGGACGTTTCTGTGCGGAGAGATGGTGTGTTTCCTCCAGCCAATGACAGTAAGCTTAGGAGTGGATACAATAGAGAACAAACCATATGACGTATTTTTGTAGGCCAACCCAGAAGTAGCATCTCCATGGGGTCTAATGAGATTTTCGCCTATGGGATGTTTTCATTGGATTTTGGATCATTGCAGAAAATAATCTCTGTGTTAAACGCACGTTTCTGAAGCGTAGGCGTTTTGTTCAGCAGGATGATCTTCACAGATGAACGCCATTTTTATGATGCTTGAAGCGTTAATGCGGCCGACAGAAGTAAAAAGCTAACGTTATGCTACAAGCTAACTACACCACGGTGGGATGATTGTGACGTCACTAGCGTTACGCTTCAGACGATCTCCGATAAACTAATCCACGTAGCTTAATAAATAGTTTACTAACATAATATTCACCTTAACCTAAAGATTAAACCTACAGGAGACATCTCCGACTAGTGAGAGAGTTCCCGCCCTCTGTGTCCGGCGTGATGACGTTTAATGTCCCCGACGACCGCTGTAGTCACATTTAGCCACTTGTTAGCAACCGCCTTTTTAAAGACGAGTAAAAACTTCAAACTTCACAAGTGGAGGTTTTACCTAACGTAGTTTATGTGGTCTAACAAAACACCAACATCTCTTCAGCTTGTGTTAACCACAGACCTTATTTCAGGCGTCTAACCACAAACACATTCAAAATCCCCGCTGACTTTTAGACGTTAGACCCCATGGCGCTCAAATGCTAACTTACTTCCTGGTTTTAGGACTCATTCCTGTGGCGCTCTATTCGGCAATTGGACGTGATTCAAAACTAGTTGGCTAATTTATTTACTGTTGTAGGTCTTTAATTTTGGAATGGTAAAATGGACTTGAGCTTGTATATATCTTTTCTAGTCTTCTGACATCTCAATCATTATCTGTAAAGCGTCAATTCATAACAAGTGTTATCTCGAGACGCTTTACAAAAGAGCATATGGGGTAATGTGCAGGAAGGATTTCTTAGAGCGCTTTTCCACCGCAGGTCAAACTTACCCCCTGATGGCAGAGGCTGCAGTGTAAAGGGACCAGAAGTAACTCATTCACACACATTCACAGTGAAGCAATACAAACGGACTTGGAAGACAGTGGCTTGTCCAGAGGGGTGGCCAGGCCCCTTCAAATCTGATTAGCCACCCCAGGTGCCACCCCAATATCCAAATTTATGATTGGCTCTTTAGCTAATCAGAGGCGGGACTTATGATGAAATCAACTATTCTGGCTGTCGTACTTTCAGTTTGCTCTTTCCATGAAAAATTCCAAGCAGAAATGTGTGCACACTGTCCGACTTGCAAAGGACTTACTCGCCGATAAATGTATTTTTGCACGTTAGACAGCGTACAAGAGTTTGCATGCAATTTTAAAAGTACTTAAAATGATGATGTTGCACATCTTTGTTTTTGAGTCCCTAAAGAATCAAGCTAAGAAGATTTATATTTTGCCACATATCATTAGTCGGGGATAAAAAGGGTACAAAAGATAAATTAATTTTGCGTGCTTGTGCCCACAAACTTCAGGCCGCCCCTGCATAAGTCCGTGCCCCAGGTGTCAAAAAAGCCTGGACACGCCCCCGCGTAGCAACAAAGAAGAGAAAATTAGGAAGACATAATAAATCAGTTAAAACACTTACAGCTGGAAACAAAGTGGCAATCAAAATCTTAAACTCTGCAGGAGAGGGAAGAACTTTAATCTCTAGAGTTTGCTGGAGGGCGCAGATTGCACAAAATGCAGATTTATCAAGGTCAGTGAGAGCTCGAGGGACTTTAAGAACGAGCCACTCAGTTGAATGGGGTCATGCGGTGCCTGAATTCCACTCCAACAGATCGATTGAGTTTTGAAGTACTGATGAAGATCAGGCGTCTTTATTCTCTGAAAATCTGGTTTAGTGTTTTGGTTGGTAAGGACGGGAAAGATGAAAATTCAGCAAATAAGTTTAACTTTTTAATCAAGAGTGAAGAGTGTGGGATGTTGTGTTTTCTGAAGAAAGTAAATCAACCCTTAAATTTTGTGATAATTCAGAAAACGAACAGAGTAATTACTGCTCTGTGTTGAAGCTGATGTAAATGTTTCTCCTCTGAAATGCAGGAAAGAATAACTTAACATGTGCAGAACTGGATGGATGTAAAAAACCCTGATAGAGGAGGCATCCAGGACCGGGTTGATCCAACACCGCTGGAAAAAAAGTTTAACCCAGTGTCTCTTCTCACTTCATCGACCAATCAAAATCAAGAAGAGGATGGACTTCTGATATCAACTTTGTCAACAACAATCACCGAGGAGAAACTAATCTGACTCGTCTTTGCGTGTCTAGAGCTGCTGCTAAGGAGTCCTTGACTTTTAATTTTCTTTAATTGGTGAATTTCTTTGAATAAAAGCAAATATTAAGCATTAAGAGCAATTTAAAAAAGTCCATACTGTCACTAGTGAGGGACGTGGAAGTGCCGCAAGCTATTTTTCACAATAGCAACAAAAGGCACCAGTTAGAAGTGCTCTGAAATTGCACTTTCTGATAGCAACTATTGCTGAGCTCCTTCAGGTTAGACAAACTTTCACCTTGGCCAAGTTCTTTTAGTGCGAGGAGGATGGACGTTTTCTCATCATTGGGGGGTTTGTAGACAGACTAGAGACACATGTTAGTGTTAGAGAAACATAGTGAAGTGTATTTTACAGAATATGTGACCTTTAATTCACTTTAAATTTGGTTTAAAGTCCCCATGAAATGAAAAACAGGCATCCATATTCCAGATTTTAATCGATAATCTGCCAAATATGTTTCAATAAAGCATCATCTGAGTATTTTTACATTTAAATAACTGTATTTTCTTTTCTTGTAAAACGTTCCAAATGTCTGATGATGCATCCTGCACTCAGGTGTGTTTACACAAGTGACCAATTGCTGGAGCCATTACTGGTGTTTTGTTTTGTTGGGCTGACCATTGGGTGGCACCGTGAGCCCAGGCAGGGCCAAATTAAAACAACAACATGCAGAGGGAAAAGGAGGGGCGAAATGTTGAGGGGGAAAAAAACATATATGTAGGGAATAAAGTTGAAATATCTTTCAACATTAAATTTGAAATATCGGTTGGAATAGTCAAAAAGTCGAGAAAAAAAGTCAAAAAATTTGTAGATTAAAGTCAAAATACCAAGACAAAAATGAGAGAATAAATGTTGCAATAAAAGTTATAATACAAAAGAAAAACATTAAAAATGTTGACAAAAAATGTCAAATATCAAGTTTTTTTTTAAATGTCTAAAAAAGAAGTTAAAATACAATTTTGGGTAATTTCAACTTTATTCTCCAAATTCTATTTCAATGTTTTCCTCAACACAATAATGAATAAAAAAACGTCCTGCTCTCGTGATTGTTCCCTTATCCTCTTCCGTGAAACACTCAAATGTTTCAGTCGTTTTTTAAAACTCCTCCTGTCACGACATACGAGACAAAATAGTACCGCGGTGTTGCCGAGAAATGCACCCCTGCCAAGAATCGCATGTACCTCGCGGAAATGTTAGAAAAAGGTATAAATCTTATTTCCGGTGGCAGATCTGTGACTAAAAAGTATGAGAAGTTTATACTTATTAAACATTAAGTGTCCTTATCGATCTGTAGACTTGGTAGAAGACGCATTTTCATTACCCTGTGTAAATATGACCTGCAAAAAGTGTTTGACTCGTAAGTGTCTTTAGAGTAAATTTAAGGGAGGGTGAAAAATAAAGGCAGAATTGTGTTTTAATGGTTGATGCAAAATAAGGGAGTGTAGAAATATTTTTGCATTCTCCTCAGAGGTACATGCGACTTCTCGGCAGGGATGCATTTCTCGGCGTAACACCGGCGTGTGAGCGTACCGCGCATGGATACAATGTGATCCGCCTCGTGTGACGTCACATCCGTCTCTCCCAGAGGGACTTTTGTCTGCCGGCATTTTCTTTTTGTTTTGGCCGATTCCTCGGTGTCCACCCTTGAGACTAATCCTCTGATTTTTGTTTGAGAGGCATAAGGGATCCAGAAAGAAGTCGGATTTCTCCCCCCACACTTCTCTGCTACACCATGCCCGGGTTTTCAGACCGAGATCGTGGCAGAGACAGAGGGTGAGTCCAGTACCAGCTCCGACAGACCGACCGTCAGTGCTGTCATGGCGACGCTCTCTGAACCGTCACCGCCGCCTTGCCGTTTACGTGTTTTTTTTTGTTTCGTTTTAAGCTTCATTCGTCGTTTAAAGTTCCGTTTGAGAGCCGACACACGTCCCGTCATTTCTGTGTTACGTAGTTTCTCCGTTTCCGTGCCGATAAAGAGGTTAAAATGGCAGCTAGCGGCAGGTTGCGTGTGCATGTGACGCAGTCTCACCTGAAGATCTGTGTCGCAGAGGCCATGTTTGTTTTTAATTAAAGACTCGTTCTACAGCTTTAACGTCAGCTTCAGGGGCTTTTACTGGAGGTTCAACTTGTTGTGATTCATTGGCAGCATATCTGATGTGTTTATAATCCGGTAGCCTGCTTGTATAATCAGTGGAGATGGGATTAGAAACTTTCCCAACATGTAGTCTGGAGCTCTGAGCTGTTTGGGTGTGACGTGAACACGATATGTGATGTATTCAGATGTAACGATTCACTCAACTCACGATACAACTCACGATACTGGGTTCACGATTCTCTCACGATTCACCCTTTAGGGGCTGCACACCCGCCTGTCAGTGGGGAGGTGATGTGAGCTTCTCGTTGTGGTGTCCATTAAATGCTGCATCATTGTTGGTTGTTCTATTTGTGTAGTTCTGTCTTCTTGTAGGGGCGGCAGTAGCTCAGTCTGTGGGGATTTGGGCTGGGAACCGGAGGGTCGCCGGTTCAAGTCCCGGCGCAGACCAAATATGGAAGTTGGTCTGGCAGCTGGAGAGGTGCCAGATCACCTCCCGAGCACTGCCGAGGTGCCCCTGAGCAAGGCACCGAACCCCCTCCCCGCCATCAGCCCAGGAGCGCCCGCCGTGGGCAGCTCCTTCACCCTGACATCTCTCCATTAGTGTCCACAGGATCCTGTTTGTGCATGTGTGTGTGTATTTCAGCCTATGTGTGTGTTTATGACTTAGAGAGTAGAGATGAAAATTCAGCAAATAAGTTTTACTTTTTAATCAAGAGTGAAGAGTGTGGGATGTCGTGTTTTCTGAAGAAAGTAAATCAACCCTTAAATACTGTGATAATTGAGAAAACAAACAGAGTAGTTACTGCTCTGTGTTGAAGCTGATGTAAATGTTTGTTTGTCTCGTCTGTTATCCTCTCTCCTCTTTCATTTTCTGTCTCGGGGAAGCCAAAATGCTTCCACACCTCCGATTTAAAAGACGGTGGTGCGTCCTCTATTTCTAAATCTTGCTCTGCAGCTGCTGACCGCCTGCTGCTGCTGCAAACGCTCTCTCGTCATTAAAGAATGATTTAAAAAGAAGTGGCGCTCAGAAAGAAACACAGGGGGACTAGAGCCCTTACACACGCTCTGCCAATGAAAGGCGTCTGATCCAACCTTCACAACAGGGTTGACGCTAACTAGACTCTTCTCCTCTGTCGCCCCCCGGTGGTGGAATGAACTTCCAAACTCCATGTGATCTGCAGAGTCCCTCTGCACCTTTAAGAAAAAGCTAAAGACCCAGCTCTTTCATGAATACCTACTAACTTAATGATGATGGTCTCCATATTATTGATGATGATGATGGTAATGACGATGGTTTTTGTTTGATAACGACGACTTATAAGATGGTTTCTATACTGATTAGAGCTCTCAAGAACTGCCCTCAATGTTGTGCTTTGCCTCTGGTCACTTCCTGTCAGCACCTGTGTGTCCAATCAGACTCAAAGCTGATCGTTTGCTCTTACTGACATTGTTCCCTTTTTTCTAGATCCTTGCTTGTGTTGTTCTTACTCTCTGATGTACGTCGATTTGGATAAAAGAGTCTGCTAAGTGAATTGTAGAAACAGGTCTTGACAATATCAACAATAAGAACCACACGTCATTAAAAAAAAACAGCAACCGCAAGCAAGAGTGTCTTTTGTCTTTCAAACCACATCAAGGTCTCGAGGGTTGCTGATGGTTGAAGTGGTACTTGGCAAGTTTTTCATGCGTGTCCTTCTCTTACATAAGGTACGGTGGAGGACCCCCTCGTTTTGGCGGCGGCGGAGGAGGCAGTAGGGGCGGACCTCCCCCTGGAAAGTTTGGAAACCCTGGTGAGAGGTTGCGGAAAAAACACTGGAACCTTGATGAACTTCCAAAGTTTCAGAAGAACTTCTACCAGGAGCATCCCGATGGAGCTCGTAGATCACTTGTAAGACCCCCCTTTTCACTGTTTCCCTTTACCAACGGCTAAAACACTCCAACCCCAACAATGAATAGAGTGTTCTACATATTCATATGGGTTTCTCAGTTTAACAGTAGTCTTTTGTTTATTTCCTCTTCCAATCACAGCAAGAGGTTGAACAGTACCGGAGAAGCAAAGAGGTGACTGTCAAAGGCAGAGATTGTCCCAAACCAATTATCAAATTCCATGAAGCTGAATTTCCAAGTGAGTAGAAATTGACGCTATCACATAAACAATCTAGAACATTCCTTTTCTTATCTGCTTACGCTGGTAAAACAATGTTCAACCAACTCGCGTACCTATCTGCCCCAGGCTACGTTATGGACGTCATCAACAAACAAAACTGGACTGATCCAACTCCCATTCAGTCTCAGGGCTGGCCCGTCGCCCTGAGTGGGAAAGACATGGTTGGCATCGCTCAAACGGGTTCTGGGAAAACCCTCGCAGTAAGTGAATTATTTCCATATTGTGGTTTTTTTGTAAAGCCCTTATTGGTTTTATTTGTTCTTAACCTCTCTATTTAAAGAGACATTGCATTTCATTTGAGATTAAATGTATCTACCAACCTGAATTAATGCTGACAGCTGTCTGCTGAGACTTTCTGCTCATGGTGTGGAAATTCAAGACTTTGAGGCGACTAGCGTGCATGAGCCCTCTGATATATGTGCACTACTAATCAGAATGTGTATTTAAACCTCTTTCCTTTCATTTTTGTCTTTGTTTAGTATCTTTTGCCTGCAATTGTGCACATCCAACACCAGCCATTCTTGGAGCATGGAGATGGACCAATCGTGAGTACACAGAACATTGTTATAGTGTGTAAACCTATTTGATTTATTTTGAAGAATATGAAATTACCTTTGAGCTATCTCAGTATTAAACTAAGGGCTCAGATGATGCAGATCTCAATATGCTGTGCCAAACAATTTGTAAACAAAGGTTGCTACTGTGATACTTTTAGATGGAACGTGTTGTAAAATGATAAAATCACTCAAAATCATCATCAAATTTGTGATAGATTGCATCGAAAAAGTACCAAAGCTTTGAGATAAACTACAGAACTTGAGCCACAAGTTTCTGAAAGTTTCCCTACCGGAGTGGTAGAAAACTTAAGTTGACTGAACTATCTAAAATAAAAGTCAAAGCTGCAATATTCAAATGAATCTGATTTTGTACATTGCATGCATCTTTCTTTAGTGCTTGGTGCTGGCACCGACCCGTGAGCTGGCTCAGCAGGTGCAGCAGGTGGCTGCTGAGTACGGCAGGGTCTCCCGTCTCAAGAGCACCTGCATCTACGGGGGTGCACCCAAAGGACCTCAAATCAGGGACCTTGAGAGGGGTATGCCTACTGTGTTACTCTCACTAAATCAATTCATCTGGCTCTTCTCTGCTGTGAGGCATTTGTTTTCATTTTGAATGATTATTATTGTAACTTCTTTTTTTTAGGAGTTGAGATTTGCATTGCGACCCCAGGTCGTCTCATTGACTACCTGGAGTGTGGTAAGACTAATTTGCGCCGTTGCACCTACCTGGTGCTGGATGAAGCAGACCGCATGCTGGACATGGGATTTGAACCTCAGATCCGCAAAATAGTGGATCAAATTCGGGTAAGTCGTATTGTTTAATTCAACATGGAAGACAATTTATAACTTTTGAGACATCAGAGCAGATTGTCTCAGTTAAATGTTCAACTTGGGACAAGAGTTTAAAATACTCAATGGCTATAAACCCTCTGTTCTGGAGCTCCTCTTATATTTCATTGTCGCTAACCAACAACAATAACTCAGTTCAGTTTATAAAAAAGTATGAAGGTGTTCTGAAGATAGGAATTAAAAGCATATTGACCAAACAATCCGCTTCAAATACACTATCAGTCAAGCTCTTATTAATACCAGATATCCAGCTGCTGTGACCACATTTCAAAGTCCTCCTTTCTGCCTGTACACCAGCCAGACCGTCAGACCCTGATGTGGAGTGCCACCTGGCCTAAGGAAGTCCGGCAGCTGGCTGAGGACTTCCTGAAGGAATACGTCCAGATCAACATCGGCGCGCTGCAGCTCAGTGCCAACCACAACATCCTGCAGATTGTAGACGTCTGCAATGACATGGAGAAGGAAGACAAGTGAGTGGATGATTCCCTCTTAGAGAGTCTGTGAGCAGCCTGATGCAGGAAAGTCTTTGTGTCGGACCTTTTTTAAAGGCTCGTTGTTCAAGAAACATTTTTGTCTCGATCAACATTAAAACGATGCATTACATTTATTTTTTTACTTTCACTATTTTATTTAAAGTCAACAGAATATAAAATGAGTAGGTTAGGGTAGAAACAAAGTGTTGGCAAATCATTAACTTTCTATTCTCATCTCTGTCAGACTGATCCGTTTGTTGGAGGAGATAATGAGCGAAAAGGAGAACAAGACCATTATTTTTGTGGAGACCAAAAGGCGTTGTGATGAGCTCACCAGGAGGATGAGAAGAGACGGGTAAGGTTCTCTTTTTAATCGCTGCGAAGTAGGGGACAGAATAGGCTTTGATAAACGATACCTTTTATGTAAAGTTGGTCCTACTTGCTTTTAGATCATTTTTTTTATGTTTAATTTGTTTGTCACAGGTGGCCAGCAATGGGGATTCATGGAGACAAGAGCCAGCAAGAGAGGGACTGGGTCCTTAATGGTGAGACTATTGAATCACATTGAAAGTACGACATGAAGTAGATTAAAGCTGCTCTATAATTGACTCAAATTGTTTTCCTCTCTCTTCAGAGTTCAGGTATGGCAAAGCTCCAATCCTCATCGCGACAGATGTGGCCTCCCGTGGCTTGGGTCAGTATGATTTCAAGTAGCATCACTTCCTTATCAGTGTTACACTTATTTTAAAGAAAGTGGTTTTGCTTTCTTTAACTTTTCTATGCATTTTCTGAGTTTTTCTCACCTTAAGGTGGAGTCTTTGTGGCAGGCGCTAGGCATGACAGTCCCAGGCCTCGAGAGGGAGAAGGATGACATATTGGAAGTGCTCTACTGGCTTGCCACCCAGTGGGCGTAGAGAGGTGAAAGCTCTTGTGTGCCAGTGATCTTCAAAAGGCTGTGTGGCTAAGCCTTTGTCTCTGATATGTTGTTGAAATACACACACATCTGTTCTCTGTCCATGGATTTCACCTGACAAACGCCATCCAGCTGTTTCCAACTCAAACGTAAAAAAAAAGAGAGAAAAAAAAGACATGCTTGATGTTGTGACTTTTGCCTTGCATGCTGTTTTGTTACAGAGCGCTGTATTGCAAGTCACTTGTTTGAGATTTGGAACAAATTTTTACCTTTGGGAGCTCTTATCACATAGCATGGGTGCTTGTGAGCCTGTCAAAGCTTTCAGTTGTTTTCTTTTCCCGTCAAAGTGCTGGATTCCTTGAAATGGAGAGAGCAGTTTGAAATCTTGTATTCGTCTCTGAAAATTGATGAGACCTGGCACATGTGTTTAGGGGGTAGTGGGAACACCTAGTGAGAGGAGAAAGAGAGTGAGACAGCTCAAACCAAAGTTCCTCCCTCGCCTGCGTTTTAAAGTCATGTCGAGACCTGCCAACGAGAGACATTTTCTCAAGTGAACACTGGCTTCTTGAAGGATCTTGCCTTGATGAGACTGATGAAGTGGGTTGTGGGAATTGTTCTGTGCTCGCTGAGGGGTCCCACAGGGATCAATGCTCGGGCCTTTTCTCATGTTTTTTTGAACCGGGCCCCTGCTCAAATTAGTACTTGGTCTATTTTGTCTTGGCAAGACGCGCAGTGCGGCCTTTTAATATCAAGCTTCTTTTGAGAGTGTACTGGGAAAAACGGACCTACAAAAAGTACCACACATTGGTCCCATATTGGCACATGAGGAGGCCCCAGTGCATATCGTGGCCCAACTGCGTAGAAGCTCCTGGAAGTCACTTGACAATTTGTGAGGGATTTCGCTGCATTGGGAAAGGACTAGTGAATGCATACTCCTTTATGGTAAGCCTTAAATCCATTTTTTTTTCTCCCTTGGTTAACAAAAGGGAGAGTGAAGGTCTTTTGGATCATTTTGATTATGGTAAGCAATTGGAGTGTGCATCGTTTCTCTCTTCCCACAGTAGTATTCCCGTGGAGTAGATGTATTCACAATCTTATGCTGTCCTAACACGTTTTCCCTCCACAGCCTAACGACCTCTTCTCTTCCCCAGCCGTCACAGCTGCTAACTTTTACCTTTGATCTGGCTGTTGTGGTGTGCAAAATCCTGTGTGGCCTCCATGTTTTGTTTTGCCACACTGCAACACTTTCACAGATGTGGAGGATGTGAAATTTGTCATCAATTATGACTACCCTAACTCCTCCGAGGATTATATCCACCGCATTGGACGCACAGCCCGCAGTCAAAAAACGGGCACAGCCTACACCTTCTTCACCCCCAACAACATGAAACAAGCCAGCGACCTGATCTCTGTGCTCCGCGAGGCCAACCAGGCCATTAACCCCAAACTCATCCAGATGGCAGAGGACAGAGGAGGTAAAATCTGTACTTGTTTACATTAATTAACATATCGAGTATAAGGAAGATAAAAGTTAATTTAGACCTGTCATTGTATGGTTGAAATTGCCGTGTGGGAATCCCGTTTTCCGTCAACCGTCTAAGCTAACCAGTGATCCACTTCGGCTAACAGCTAATGCTGCTAAGCCTCTCTACCTACATCAGCCACGTTAGGAGTGAACAGACCAATCAGGAAGATTTTAGGAGCAGCTTTTACCCAGAATTTTCAGGAGTGCATTTGTGAAAACAACTGAAACGGATGTTACAATTTTAATGTGAGAAACCCAGACTTATTTATTTTATTTGAATGGTGTCTCCTTTGTTTTTTTTCTTCTGTCTTCACATCATCCAGGTCGTGGAAGGGGGGGAAGAGGAGGCTACAAGGATGATCGTCGGGATAGGTATTCTGGGGGTGGGAGGAGCAGCTTTGGCGGTGGTAGCTACAGGGACAGGGACGGTGATAGAGGGTTCGGCGGGGGGCCCAAGAGTGCCTTTGGCGGCAACAAGGCTCAAAACGGTGGCAGCTATGGGGGTAACAGCAGTAACTCTAGTGGTAGCTATGGCAACAACAATTATAATAACAGCAACGGACAGGGTAATTTTGGTGGTCCGCCAAACCAGGTGGGTGCCTTTGGTAACCAAAGCTTTCAGGGGCCCCCTCAGTTCGGGGCCATGCAGAGGGCCGCTCAGAATGGTATGAACCACCCTCCATTCCCGTTCAACTCGCAGCCGCCACCACAGGCCCAACAGCCACCACCCCCTCCGCCAATGGTGCCCTACCCCATGCCGCCACCTTTCCAACAGTAGATCATATTCGCACAATAAATGGAACCAACATGATTTTTGTTCAGTCCTGAAATCTTACAGGATGATGATGATGATTATTCTTATTATCCTTTGTACTGTTTAACTTTGTTTTGCTTACAGCAGGGTTGGAATTATTCAATACACCCAGAGCATTATTTGACTATAGTGCAACTTTGATTGCGGCACTTTTCCTTGACTGTTTTTTTTTTTGTTACATTCCTCAGTAACTTATTTTTACTAGGTAATGCAGTGTTTTCAGTTTGTGGTATGTTTAAAGTGATATAATGAGGATCGTATAAAAAGGGTTCGTGTTGGCCCTTTTAAATAAAAATATGAAAATGGGACTTCTGTGTTGTGTTTTCTGTTTGGTTTTTAGACATTTTGGTTACAAGAATCATCACAACGAGGCGAGTTGGTGCCTCCAAACTATCAATGCACACATACAGTATCTCACAAAAGTGAGTACACCCCTCACATTTCTGCAAATACTTTATTATATCTTTTCATGGGACAACACTGAAGAAATGACACTTTGATACAATGTAAAGTAGTCAGTTTACAGCTTGTAATAATAGTGTAAATTTACTGTCCCCTCAAAATAACTCAACACACAGCCATTAATGTCTAAACCGCTGGCAATGAAAGCGAGTACGCCCCTAAGTGAAAATATCCAAATAGTGCCCAATTAGCCATTTTCCCTCCCCGGTGTCATGTGACTCGTTATTGTTACAAGGTCTCAGGTGTGAATGGGGAGCAGGTCTGTTAAATTTGGTGTTATCACTCTGTCTCTCATACTGGTCACTGGAAGTTCAACATGGCACCTCATGGCAAAGAACTCTCTGAGGATCTGAAAAAAAGAATTGTTGCTCTACATAAAGATGGCCTAGGCTATAAGAAGATTACCAACACCCTGAAACTGAGCTGCAGCACGGTGGCCAAGACCATACAGCGGTTTAACAGGACAGGTTCCACTCAGAACAGGCCTCGCCATGGTCAACCGAAGAAGTTGAGTGCATGTGCTCAGCGTCATATCCAGAGGTTGTCTTTGGAAAATGAGTGCTGCCAGCATTGCTGCAGAGGTTGAAGGGGTGGGGGGTCAGCCTGTCAGTGCTCAGACCATACGCCGCACACTGCATGAAATTGGTCTGCATGGCTGTCGTCCCAGAAGGAAGTCTCTTCTAAAGATGATGCACAAGAAAGCCAGCAAACAGTTTGCTGAAGACAAGCAGACTAAGGATATGGATTACTGGAACCATGTCCTGTGGTCTGATGAGACCAAGATGAACTTATTTGGTTCAGATGGTGCCAAGTGTTTGTGGCGGCAACCAGGTGAGGAGTACAAAGACAAGTGTGTCTTGCCTACAGTCACGCATGGTGGTGGGAGTGTCATGGTCTGGGGCTGCATGAGTGCTGCCGGCACTGGGGAGCTACAGTTCATTGAGGGAACCATGAATGCCAACATGTCCTGTGACATATTGAAGCAGAGCATGATCCCCTCCCTTCAGAAACTGGGCCGCAGGGCAGTATTCCAACATGATAACGACCCCAAACACACCTCCAAGACGACCACTGCTTTGCTAAAGAAGTCGAGGGTAAAGGTGATGGACTGGCCAAGCACGTCTCCAGACCTAAACCCTATTGAGCATCTGTGGCGCGTCCTCAAACGGAAGGCGGAGGAGCGCAAGGTCTCTAACATCCACCAGCTCCGTGATGTCGTCATGGAGGAGTGGAAGAGGATTCCAGTGGCAACCTGTGAAGCTCTGGTGAACTCCATGCCCAAGAGGGTTAAGGCAGTGCTGGAAAATAATGGTGGCCACACAAAATAATGACACTTTGGGCCCAATTTGGAAACTCAGTTTCAGGGTGTTGGTAATCTTCTTATAGCCTAGGCCATCTTTATGTAGAGCAACAATTCTTTTTTTCAGATCCTCAGAGAGTTCTTTGCCATGAGGTGCCATGTTGAACTTCCAGTGACCAGTATGAGAGACAGAGTGATAACACCAAATTTAACAGACCTGCTCCCCATTCACACCTGAGACCTTGTAACAATAACGAGTCACATGACACCGGGGAGGGAAAATGGCTAATTGGGCACTATTTGGATATTTTCACTTAGGGGCGTACTCGCTTTCATTGCCAGCGGTTTAGACATTAATGGCTGTGTGTTGAGTTATTTTGAGGGGACAGTAAATTTACACTATTATTACAAGCTGTAAACTGACTACTTTACATTGTATCAAAGTGTCATTTCTTCAGTGTTGTCCCATGAAAAGATATAATAAAGTATTTGCAGAAATGTGAGGGGTGTACTCACTTTTGTGAGATACTGTACAGCATCATTAACCTGTTAGAAAGCAGCTGGCTACAGCCTTCCCTTTGCAGCCCCTAAACATCAAACCAAACTAACCGAGACCAAGACCAGAGTGCTCCAAGACCAAGACCCTATATATTACTCAAAAATCCTCATCTTGTGTGCAACGGGTGTGTCCCTCACTTAGACAATAACACGGGAAAGTTGCGGCCGTAATAAAAGTCAAACTACAAATGAACAAATTGAAGTTATTTGTTCTTTTAAAAAGAGGTGTTTTCTTTCTAATGACAGTAATGACGTCGAAAATTAGACTTTCAGTGGTGGTCTTGACCGGTGTTGATTTAAAATCCGGTGTCCCCCCAGTCTGAGACTGAGACAAGACCGATTAAAAATGCTTTCAATTCCAAGACGAGACCTTCAAAAAGTGGGCTTGAGACCAAGACCGAAATACTGTCCTAAAACACTGAAAAATAGCAAATAAAAATGTTATTTGGCCCACTAAAAACATCCTACACTAAGAAAAGTCCTGATGGTGTACAGAGCAGTCAAAAGAGCTGGCTCCCACAGGAGGCCAGACTCCACTCCCACTGTGACACCTTACAGGTAGAGACAGAGAGCCTCACATCACGTCCCAAATATCAGACTGTGAGAGTCGAATACTTCCCCTAATAGCACACGTTAACCCTGAGTTTGAACACACACAAAAAAAAACAATATAATAAAATCAATTAATTAACTACTAAAATAACAACATTAATTGAACAAGTTACGAATTCTTCCCGCGGGGGGCAGCACTGCACTTCTGAGTGTACAGCCTGCCGGAATTCAACTCGAAGAAGAAGAAGTAGAATCACTTCGGGGTTATGTGCCACATGTGTTTCCTGTGAATTTCAAACTTGTTGTGAGACATGAGATACTTACAGATTTACTGCAAGGACAACTACATTTTATCTTTATCTATCTTATATGAACCTACACACGCTAACACTTCCGGTGTTCCACATGTATGATTTTCTCTTTGATGAGAATCATCACTTGACCAGACCAATGCCTTTGTGAAACTTTAACTCTGCTTCGTTTACTGTTTGTGACAGTGTGTGACCCGTAGTGAGGTGTCGGATTTGCACCCTCGCTGCAATAGACGATCTTTGCACCCTCGTTGCAATAGACGATCTTTGCAGGCTCTTCACCATGCTGACTCTCTGCGTCAGAAACGTCCTGTTCACAAGATTCCCGTCCCAGAGCAGCAGCGACGCTCTGCAGCTCACTGTGAGACCCTGCAGCTCATCCAGGGGTCAGGAGGAGGACCTGCACCAGGCCAGGACTCTGCTGCGGCTCTGCGTGGACAGGTACTTCCTCTCACCTGGTGAAGCCAACATGGAGCTGTTCCGGCGCGGGATGAGCTGCAGGTACGGACCTCTGGGCACCGAGCTGAGGAGAAACCTGCTGGAGCAGTGGTGGCACTCTGTGAGCCGGACCACAGCTCAGGTGTTTGGGATAAACACCCTGAGTAGCAGCAGCGGGGACACAGCCACAGGTGCTCCAAGAAAACTGAACATTGTTGAGAATGAACATATCAAACAAATATTGGAAGACAAAGAACTGAGTAAGGATCTGCTCATCCAGAAGATACAGATGCTCCTTCAGAGATCACCGACTGGAAGAACAAGCTGCCTTCAAGGTAGGATGCTGCAGAATACTGCCAGTTTTTAATGGTCTATACTCCCCCAAATAACAGTGACAGCAACTGGGGACCCACGTTGTCCCTGGAGGTGGTGAAAAAAAACATTTAATGTTGCCCACTGTGACCAAAACACATCATATTATTCTAGTAACTTATTGTGAGAAACGCTAGAAGCAGAACA
The DNA here is from genome assembly GCF_963584025.1 of Labrus mixtus. Taxonomy (NCBI): domain Eukaryota; kingdom Metazoa; phylum Chordata; class Actinopteri; order Labriformes; family Labridae; genus Labrus; species Labrus mixtus. The sequence continues at coordinate 33,640,917 of NC_083613.1, read as the reverse complement.
CCCGTAATCTCTTGAACTACATTTTTGTATTTTTGACAATAAGAGATGTGCTATTTTTGGAAGGAATCTCACGACCCCACTCTCAGTGTCCAACGACCCCCCATGGGGTCCCGACGACCCCCACTTTGGGAACCACTGGTCTATAATATCGAGAAGTACCAAAGCTTTGAAAAAAACACAGATCTTGAGTCATATTTGAAAGAGAGTTGCAGAGAGAGGAGCGGTGGTATTCTTTTGAGTCCTTTTGGTGTCTCATAAAAACACAAGCTGTTTTCGTTTATCTCTCTGACAGACAGGCAGAGGAAATGACACTTCCTTAATTGCACAAGTACATTTGAAACTGTTGTCAAGGTATTTGTGCAATTTAGACGGTGCAGGAGTTTGATTGATCCAAAGGCAACTGGACTTGGTTGAAGACGTTTCACCTCTCCTCCCTCCAAAAGGCTTCTTCTGAAACTGTTTCCTACCTCACTCTCTGAATATCTATCAGCATAATGTTTCCTACTTCTCCGTCTTTACTGCACAACATGGGAATACATTGAAAACCCAGAAGGTGAACGGTCCGGTTTTGTTCTCAGGTGCCTTGGAGCAGTTTGTTCCTTCGTTGGAGCTGGTGAACAGGAAGCTGCCTTTTGGCCTGGCAGAGACTGGTCTGTGTTTTCAGCCCTCAGGTGGCTCTGGTTGGTGAGGCTCCATCTCCTCCCTGTCTCTCCGTTTGTCTCATTTTTACATATCTGAAGAAGTGATGTTTTTTTATGAATGTAATGAATTTATTTTTTCTTCCAGCCCCGGTGAGGTCACTCGGGCGTCTCTGGTTTGGTTCTGCTCGGCTCGTACCTCCTCTCAGTGGCTGGATCACTGGACGAGACAGAGGCTGAAATGGTGGAGGAAAGTGAGTGTGTGAGGAAGTGTCTCCTCTGAAAGATGTTCGTAGCTGAAGTAACGCCTAAACAAAGAGTCGCCTTGTACACCTTCTTACCTTATTAGGGTGTCAAAACCTTTGATGCGTCAATACTTTTCAAACCACTTCTTTCAAAACGACACAATTTGTTGAGATTACTCGAGAGTCTTTTCAAAAACCTTCAGATCTTCACTCGTGTTTTTAACCAAAAGTTGTCGAGACAGAGAGATCGTTGTCTGAATTACCCAAATACATTGCCAATGTTTGTGCAATTTGTTGGTAATTTAAAAACAAGAAATGATTTGTTACTGGGTGCCTTTCACTTTTATTTATTTTGCAGTTGTTTTGAAACACATCACTATCTTTTCTGCAATCATATCTAAGTTTTAGATTTAGTTTTAGGTTAACTGGTCACTTTAAATTACCCTTAGGTGTGAATGTGAGTGTGGCTGGTCGTCTGTCTCTATATGTCAGCCCTGTGATTGGCTGGTGAACAGTCCAGGGTGTAACCTCGCCTCTCGCCCAATGACAGCTGTGATCAGCTCCAGCGACCCCAAACGGGAAAAGCGGTATAGATAATGGATGGATGGAGGTTGGAGGGGAAAAAAGAGATAATGTCCTTTTTATTTTCTTGCTCCAATACAGTCTAAAAAGGTCCTAATATATAATGACTTAACATCCATGACACATATTTGTTTATTTTTTATGACTGCATGATACACTCCAACACTCATCCGACACTAAATCCCCCCCCCCCCCCCCCCCCCCCCAGGTAGCCGCTAATGTTTTTAAATTCAAGGTGTGAGTTTGTGAAGACGGAGCTGTCACTTTAAATTATTTTTAAATCATGAGAACTTCAGCCACATGGAATCAATAACTCGTGTCTTTCCTCCAGTTCGCCCTGTCTCCGTCAGACTTCAGCAGTAGCGACGTGCCCGGGGAGGAGCTGGAGAAGGCGGCGTCCCGCGGGGTGAGGATCATCTACAGCTTCCCGTGGGGGGAGGAGACGCTGGAGACGCTGTGGAACCGAGGAGACGCTGAGCTGCTGCGGACACACGGAGGAGATCGCTCCAAACTGCAGGTCAGCTGGCTGCTTTTTCTTCAGTGCTGTCGCTGCCTCGTCGGCAGAGTAACCACCTGCAGTGTGTTCGTTTGTCTTCCAGTGTCGAGACGGCCGGAAGTCAGTCCCTCACGTCATCTCTGTAAGCGCCAACGTGGACCGTGGAGCGCTGGCTTTTCTATCCAACTCGCTCCAAATGCTCAAGAAAGAAGACAGCCGACAGAGGCTGCAGCAGAGGAAGGTGAAGACTAACTGCTGGCTTTGTTTTTCTCTCCGAACCTCACACTCAGGCTCCTCTCTTTGTGATGTTCTTCTCTGTTTCTTTGACTGAACTTTCTTTGGCTCTCTGGTCATTTTAGGTTCTGAAGCTGCATCCAGTGCTGGCTCCGGTCAAAGTGGCTTTAGATATTGGCAGAGGAGCGTCTGTGGAGCTGAGACAGGTAAGACAAAAGATGATGGATGCACCTTAAACGTGGGTCAAGTGCTGAGTGCAAAGCTTCTCTCTAGCAGCCTCAGGACCCACCTTCAACTCCTTCATGTCAAATTGTGACCCAATTGCCAAGTGCGCGAGTTGTTTTGGTTTCATGCTGGAGCTCAAGGGCGACATCTGCTGGATCAAAAAAAATCACATATTCTTCCTTTAATGATGATTTGTGCAGTTTGGACTGCAGACGGTAGAAAACGTAACAGAAGGAAGGAAGCACTTCATGTCACTTCTGTCACTTTTTAATCCAACAACTTCTTACAATTTAAACCTTGACACAGTAATTTTCAAACACATTACAACCCAGGTGACAGGAAAAAAGTCTGGGTGAAAAAGTTGTCCCTTGTGTTCATACATGCAGCTCACACTGGAAATGTGTGGAGATTTAAAGTGTTCACTGAGTAGGTGTCGGTTAAAGTGGATAAATGAGAATGTCATTCCTCTGCAGGTTTGTGAAGGGCTGCTGAAGGAGTTCATGGAGGCAAAGATCTCGACGTGGCCCGGGTATCTGGAAACATCAGCGGGGCAGCTGAACGCAAAGTGAGTCGCGTGTAGCCTCGTAATGGAGGCAGAAGCAGATTTATTTTCACCAGGGCTCCTCTAGTTCTACACTGATGTGTGTCGTTGTTGCCGGTGCAATTTCAGGTATGACGAGATGGGCGTGCTTTTCACCATGGTGGTCAACGAGAACACGTTGGAGAGCGGCCTCCTTCAAGTCCGCAGCAGAGACACCACCGTCAGAGAGACGATGCACATCTCTGAGATCAAGACGTTCCTCTCCAGATATGTAACCGCTGCCGACAACGTCTGAGGGAACAAACCCTTTGTTTGGGCAACTCAACAGAGCTTCAGGATACTGTGGGGGTTGGCACCATACCGGATTTTAGACGAGGCGATACTAGAAAACATCCAACGATATCAAAAACTATTCTGATACCATGGCAACAAACATGGATGTCCTACTGCTGAATCCAGATGTGTGTGCGGTCCTTTTTACTGAAGTCAGTGTGTGTTCTTCCTCTGGCTCCGCTCTGCTCCGTCTCAGCTCCGTCTGTGCAGATTCCTCTGCAGCAGACACACAAGGCTTCTGTTTGTGCAGGATGCCGGAGCACGGAGCATCAGTTTACCACAGGGCACATCGAGCGGGACAGGAAGTCAGACACAGAAACAACATTAAAACATCCGGTTTATTTTGCGAGTTAAACACTGAGGTTGGGTTAGGCACTCAATGTTGGAGAATTTCCGGTTATTAATTACCAAAAAACTGCAAGCAAACTCCTGCACATTGTCTTTATTCAGTAAAAATATGTTAGACATTGTCGCCTTCAGAAGAGTTGAGCAGACACACATCATGACATTTAACTCAGTGGTAAGTAAAATCAAGTTCTTTTTCTGGAGAGCTCAACTGACCTCTCATCATCTCAGGATTACAACGCTGATTCTCCAGTGATAACGAGGTCATTGCAGCTTTGTTATCACAGGAAAAGAAGTATTGTTACCCTGAGACAATGAGATAAATAGGTCAAAATGTAAAAATGAACACAGTAGTGTTATCTCGAGAAAACAGATTTAAAAGAGAGTTCTGCTTAGTGTGTCTGTACCTCCTCAGCTCTGTGTGTTTGTAAGAGACGTAAAGTTTGAGTCTTTGTGAGACGCCTAAAGGACTTGAGAAACATCCGTACCAGCAGTCTAGGATTTAAACAGATCATTGGCTTTGTCTCATCTTACAGCCTCCTCTCAAAGCTCAGTTCTCATGTTTTTATAATGAGTGGTCAGGTCCATGTCGCTGACTGAATTCTGATGCTTTTTATTAATTTATATTAAACGTTCTCTTTGATATTATATTATTTTTAGTGTGTTTTATTTGTTATTTATGACTCTTGTTTATCAAAAATTCAACATATCTAATTGTGCGCAGAAGATAAGATGATATTGTGAATTAATTACTTTATTCTAGTAAATGTTAGAATTTAATCTCGAAAATTTAGGGGGGGGGTGTCTTCTACGTGACCCTGATACTGTAAATAACAATATACAGCGAAATCTCGCGATAAGTCAGTGTAGTCTCGCCCCTCCCTGTGCCGTCATCAGTCGCTTCTTCTGCATGTGTGTGTAGCGCCGCTTAGCCGTTAGCATTGAGAGATGTCCGCAGACAAGCAAAACGACGCCAAATTTTCCGCCATGGATGAAAATAAAGAAAATTCACCGGACGGAGGACTCGGACTGGAGAGTATCCTTCACAGCAGCTAAAATGTGTCGCCGCAGTTTGGTTGTGTTTTATGTGGCGAAACTATGTTAGCATCGGAAGCTAACATTAGCTCGCCGGCTAGCTGGGTTAGAGGATAACGTCAGCTAGCCTTTTAGCTTACGTGTCACACTGGAGCTTCTGTTACCTGACTGGAGATTAAGCAGAAATACTGTCTGACTCTTTTTGTGTAAACTAAGTGACTTTAAATAAGATAAATAACACATTTGTTAGGGTTATGGTCAGTGTGTTTGAGCTGTAACCTCAGTAAAGTATATCACAGCCTGACCTGCTGTCATTCATTGATTACAGATGTTTTCCTCATGTTTACACTGTGTGATAAAGTAGATGAGGTTGTCCCTTAACCTTTAATCTCAGTTCTGCAAATCATCAAGGAGTCTCAGCAGCAGCATGGCCTCAGACACGGAGACTACCAGAGATACAGGTGAGTTCAGGTCACACCAGACCTTTACAACTACACCTGACCTTTACAGCTACACCAGACCTTTACAACTGCACCTGACCTTTACAACTACACCAGACCTTTACAACTACACCAGACCTTTACTACACCAGACCTTTACAACTACACCAGACCTTTACAACTACACCTGACCTTTACAACTACACCACTACACCAGACCTTTACAACTACACCACTACACCAGACCTTTACAGCTACACCACTACACCAGACCTTTACAGCTACACCAGACCTTTACAACTACACCTGACCTTTACAACTACACCTGACCTTTACAGCTACACCAGACCTTTACAACTACACCTGACCTTTACAACTACACCAGACCTTTACAGCTACACCAGACCTTTACAGCTACACCAGACCTTTACAACTGCACCTGACCTTTACAACTACACCAGACCTTTACAACTACACCTGACCTTTACAACTACACCTGACCTTTACAACTACACCACTACACCAGACCTTTACAACTACACCACTACACCAGACCTTTACAACTACACCACTACACCAGACCTTTACAGCTACACCTGACCTTTACAACTACACCTGACCTTTACAACTACACCTGACCTTTACAACTACACCAGACCTTTACAACAACACCTGACCTTTACAGCTACACCAGACCTTTACAACTACACCACTACACCAGACCTTTACAACTACACCTGACCTTTACAGCTACACCAGACCTTTACAACTACACCAGACCTTTACAACTACACCAGACCTTTACAACTACACCAGACCTTTACAACAACACCTGACCTTTACAGCTACACCACTACACCAGACCTTTACAACTACACCTGACCTTTACAACTACACCTGGCCTTTACAACTACACCTGGCCTTTACAACTACACATGGCCTTTACAACTACACCACTACACCAGACCTTTACAGCTACACCTGACCTTTACAACTACACATGACCTTTACAACTACACCACTACACCAGACCTTTACAGCTACACCTGACCTTTACAACTACACATGACCTTTACAACTACACCACTACACCAGACCTTTACAACTACACCACTACACCAGACCTTTACAACTACACCAGACCTTTACAACTACACCAGACCTTTACAATTACACCAGACCTTTACAACTACACCACTACACCAGACCTTTACAACTACACCAGACCTTTACAACTACACCAGACCTTTACAACTACACCAGACCTTTACAACTACACCAGACCTTTACAACTACACCAGACCTTTACAACTACACCACTACACCAGACCTTTACAACTACACCAGACCTTTACAATTACACCAGACCTTTACAACTACACCAGACCTTTACAACTACACCAGACCTTTACAACTACACCACTACACCAGACCTTTACAACTACACCACTACACCAGACCTTTACAACTACACCAGACCTTTACAACTACACCAGACCTTTACAATTACACCAGACCTTTACAACTACACCACTACACCAGACCTTTACAACTACACCAGACCTTTACAACTACACCAGACCTTTACAACTACACCAGACCTTTACAATTACACCACACCTTTACAACTACACCAGACCTTTATAATTACACCAGACCTTTACAACTACACCAGACCTTTACAACTACACCAGACCTTTACAATTACACCAGACCTTGACAACTACACCTGACCTTTACAACTACACCACTACACCAGACCTTTACAATTACACCAGACCTTTACAATTACACCAGACCTTTATAATTACACCAGACCTTTACAACTACACCTGACCTTTACAACTACACCAGACCTTTACAACAACACCTGACCTTTACAGCTACACCAGACCTTTACAACTACACCACTACACCAGGCCTTTACAACTACACCAGACCTTTACAACTACACCAGACCTTTACAACTACACCTGACCTTTACAGCTACACCAGACCTTTACAACTACACCAGACCTTTACAACTACACCAGACCTTTACAACTACACCAGACCTTTACAACAACACCTGACCTTTACAGCTACACCACTACACCAGACCTTTACAACTACACCAGACCTTTACAACTACACCTGACCTTTACAACTACACCTGACCTTTACAACTACACCTGGCCTTTACAACTACACCTGGCCTTTACAACTACACCTGACCTTTACAACTACACCTGGCCTTTACAACTACACCTGGCCTTTACAACTACACATGACCTTTACAACTACACCACTACACCAGACCTTTACAGCTACACCTGACCTTTACAACTACACATGACCTTTACAACTACACCACTACACCAGACCTTTACAACTACACCAGACCTTTACAACTACACCACTACACCAGACCTTTACAACTACACCAGACCTTTACAACTACACCAGACCTTTACAACTACACCAGACCTTTACAATTACACCAGACCTTTACAACTACACCACTACACCAGACCTTTACAACTACACCAGACCTTTACAACTACACCAGACCTTTACAACTACACCAGACCTTTACAACTACACCACTACACCAGACCTTTACAACTACACCAGACCTTTACAATTACACCAGACCTTTACAACTACACCAGACCTTTACAACTACACCACTACACCAGACCTTTACAACTACACCACTACACCAGACCTTTACAACTACACCAGACCTTTACAACTACACCAGACCTTTACAACTACACCAGACCTTTACAACTACACCAGACCTTTACAATTACACCACACCTTTACAACTACACCAGACCTTTATAATTACACCAGACCTTTACAACTACACCAGACCTTTACAACTACACCAGACCTTTACAATTACACCAGACCTTGACAACTACACCTGACCTTTACAACTACACCACTACACCAGACCTTTACAATTACACCAGACCTTTACAATTACACCAGACCTTTATAATTACACCTGACCTTTACAACTACACCTGACCTTTACAGCTACACCAGACCTTTACAATTACACCAGACCTTTACAACTACACCAGACCTTTACAGCTACACCTGACCTTTACAGCTACACCAGACCTTTACAACTACACCTGACCTTTACAGCTACACCAGACCTTTACAACTACACCAGACCTTTACAACTACACCAGACCTTTACAATTACACCAGACCTTTATAACTACACCTGACCTTTACAGCTACACCAGACCTTTACAACTACACCTGACCTTTACAACTACACCTGACCTTTACAACTACACCAGACCTTTACAACTACACCTGGCCTTTACAACTACACCACTACACCAGACCTTTACAACTACACCTGACCTTTACAACTACACCATTACACCAGACCTTTACAACTACACCTGACCTTTGCAACTACACCACTACACCAGACCTTTACAACTACACCACACCTTTACAACTACACCAGACCTTTGCAACTACACCAGACCTTTACAGCTACACCTGACCTTTACAACTACACCAGACCTTTACAACTACACCTGACCTTTACAACTACACCACACCTTTACAACTACACCTGACCTTTACAGCTACACCAGACCTTTACAGCTACACCTGACCTTTACAACTACACCAGGTGGTCTTACATTAGATATCTCACCTTTTCACAAAGAGGTGCACACATTGATGTGAGTATCTGAGTGTTTAAAGGTTAGAAACTAACTTGTATTTTGTAGGTAAAGAAGCTGAATGTAAACCTCTACTCCCATGCCACGCTCTATTTACAGATGTTTACTTCAACACATAAGGCCATTTCCTCAACTGATTCAGAGATTTCTTCCAGAAAGAATTGGCATCTTGGAAATTCTTGGCAGAAAACAGACTCTATGTCTGTGTCCATAGACAAACAGTGAGAGCACCAATACTACCAGTCCACCCCAGCTCGAGCCGGCCCCGGCTCCTCGTCCTCACGTAGAGATAGCCACAAACATCCGATTCGAGCACAAGACCTTCAAAATCCCCTTCATCCATTATCAGCTTTCGCCATAGAGCCTGTTAGCATAGCTTTCAAGCAATATGGCGGACGTTAAGTTTCGATTCTGGGAGTGAGTTCCCACCCACTGATCTGTGATTGGTCTGTAGCTTCAGTGGTCGAAAATATGAGGAACTAGCGTTGTAGTTTCACCCCGCTAACCGCAACAGCTTCCAGTGACGCAAAATTACGATATTTGCGTCACTGGAAGCTCCTTTTCAGACTTACAAATACAAAGATGCACGACCGTTCAAAAATACTACCAGGTTTCTAATGATACAAAGCTTAATGCAAATGGGTGAAGTATTCCTTTAAGGCGCTGAGGGAAAAACTGAAATGACATCACAAGCGTAATATGTCAGCGCCTGTTTCCGGGGTATTTGGACTTTACTTTTGTACAACAGAAGGAAACAAAGACGACCTCTCATATTGATATACAGTCGATGTTGTCTTGTCCATTCTGGTGCATAAGGATGAAATGTGTCTGTTTGCTAAGTTACTTTGGTGTAATGTAACCGTGACTGTTTTCTTTTTCCAGGGGATACTGCTCCCGCAGACTGCGTCGCTTACGTAAGACTCTTGGCTTCAAGATGGGCAACAGGCACAAGTTCATCGGGAAGAAGATAACAGTGGAAATGCTTTCTGACAGCAGGTGAGGATCGGATTCTGTGCTGAACGTTTCAACAGGCTGATGAGGTGGACAAGGAGCACGGGCAGTGAATTCAGACTATGTTATAAATCCTGTGTTTGATGTGGGACAGTAGGCGAGTTCAGCCTGTTTGTACCAAAGTGTTATGTTATTATCACTGCCAAACAAAAGCATTAAACCAAACATTGTGATGAATATGTAACTAAAGATAATTCATGACAGTGGTGTCTGACATTTAGAATTCCTTTCCTGCAATAACGGAGAAAAACCTGCTACAAACAACTGATATCCTCCTTCTCAGGTATCTGTTGCTGGTTTTGATGGAGGCAGAGCGTGCATGGAGCTACGCCATGCAGCTGAAGCAGGAAGCCAACACGGAGCCCCGCAAACGCTTCCACCTGTTGGCACGACTACGCAAAGCTGCCAAGCACAGCGAGAAGCTGGAGAAGCTCTGCGAGAGCCCCCGGGTCGATGCCAAGACCAAGCTTGAGGCACAGGTACGCAGTGGACCTTTAGGATTGGCAGCCTGGTCCAAAGGCCGCTGAACCGGTTGATATATAAAACACGGTTACACAAAGCTAACATGTGTATTTGTTGCAGGCCTACACGGCGTACCTGTCTGGAATGGTGGAGTTTGAAATGCAGGAGTGGAAACGTGCCATGGAGGCTTTCAACAAGTGCAAGTGAGTTTCACTGTCTCTCAAAGTTTTAAAAGAAGCAGCAGATTTTTGCATTTGTCGCCCCTGAGTGTTTCATAAATATTAACCACCCACCCCCCCTTTTTTTTGTCTGCTTAGAACCATCTACGAGAAGCTCGCCAGTGCGTTCACTGAGGAGATGGCAGCTCTGTATCGCCAGCGTGTGGATGAGATTTCTCCCAACATCCGCTACTGTGCTTACAACATCGGTGAGTGATGCAAAGTAGGGGTCAAGTTGGAGCATCGAGCACCCCATGTACGGAGGCTGTAGTCCTCCAAGCAGGTGGTCCGGGTTCAGAGCTGACCTGTGGCTCATTTTCTGCATGTCATTCCTCTCCCCCTCTCTCTCTCCCTCTCCCACTCTCTCTCTCTAACTCTCTCTCTCTATCTAAGTCTCTCTCTTCCCCCCCTCTCTCTCTCCCTCTAACTCTCTCTCCCTCTCTAACTCTCTCTCTTTCCCCCCCTCTCTCCCTCTCTCTCTCTATCTAACTCTCTCTCTTCCCCCCCTCTCTCTCTCCCTCTAACTCTCTCCCTCTCTCTAACTCTCTCTCTCTCTTCCCCCCCTCTCTCTCTCCCTCTCGCTCTCTCTCTCTCCCTCTCCCTCTCTCTCACCTTTTGTCCCGCCCACTTCACTTTCTGATTTGCTAGATGTCACACAAGAAATAACCAATCAGCACTGAGAGCAGCCAGCAGCAGGAGGTTGAGCATTTTAAAAAAAGATCACTGACGAGATGCATATCGGTTCCAAATATCGGTCTCATGATCACTAATAATCGGTATCGCCCCTAATACAAAGTCCCTCGTAGAGTAGAGGGATCAGGATCATCTTGTTCTTCTCTCTTAATGTTTTGTGTCCCGCATTTTTTGCAGGTGATCAGAACGCCATCAATGACTTGATGCAGATGAGACTGACTGGTGGAGGAGGAGGCATGATGGCTGAGAAACTGGAGGTAAGTTCAGGATTTTGAACATTATTTAATACTCTTGTATCATCAGTCACACGTTCATACACAGGTTCATCCTGGTCTCTCCCTTTAGACACGTGCGTGCGTGCGTGCGTGTCCACCTCAGGGCAGTCAGATTATATTTGAAATTTGAATGTGGGGGAGAAAGATCACATTCAAACAGAAATGAGCCGTTCAAATTCAATCAGCGCATCAGGCCGTCTGAAGTAGTTTGCAGTTTGATCCAGCAGACGGCACTCTCGGTGTACCGTGACCTTTGCATGCACTCTTCAGACCTCAGTGAGACAGCAGCACACTGATTGGTGGAGACACAGGGTCGCTACAAACACGCAAATATTTGTGAATAATTAGAGGGAGCTGCACTCGATCAGTTTATAGACATGTTCTCTCATGTGGTCTTGTTTTTTGTCCTCCTCAGGCCTTGATCACTCAGGCAAGAACCAAGCAGGCTGCCACCATGAGCGAGGTGGAGTGGCGAGGGCGGTCGGTTCCTGTGAAGATCGACAAGGCCCGCATCTTCCTGCTCGGTCTGGCAGACAACGAGGCGGCTATCGCTCAGGTCAGTATTTAACCACTTCCTGCTTTGTGATACCCAAAATAAATCCAGGTCCTTGTCGATAGCAGCTCTTACTGTCACGACTCAGCCGTGCAGATAAAACATACCTGCTGTCCCTGTGGCCTGGTGGACTCGTTAACCCGAGTCTGTTGCATGAAAATATCTCTCCCTCTTGTCGGGTTTCCTGCTGCCGTTTGCGTCTTTGTTTTCAAAATTCGTATCATGTTTTATTTACCTTAAACTCAGGGTTGGTCATTTCTTCCAGATCCACTTTTTCAGATTTTGGTGTAAATTGTCTTTAGGTCCTGACAGAAATGAATAACTCATGTTCTCTGAAAAAGGAACAAAGAAAATCCATCATCTGTATCAGTTTGTTAGTCTGTAAAAACTTCCACCAATGTCTGCCACGAGGTACCAATCTGATGAACCAATCAGACGCCTCCCTGTCTCCCCGCTCGCTCTCTACCTCTTGCGTGCTCTAGGCCACACTCAAAGAGCGTCACCGATGACTTTAGGAGTTTATACTGTGAGTTTACTGACCGCTGAATGAGACATGAGACGACGTAGTTTCTACACAATACAAGAGATGAGCTGAGGTCCACTTCTGGAGAGATGGCATTCGTGCATGTAAGTGAGGGGGCGTGGCTTTAGACGGAGCACTGAGGGAATGCTACTTTCAAAATCATGCTAGTTTTCAAAAATTACCAACCCTGCCTTTAAAGTGTGGAAAGTAAGATGCAGGAAAAGAAAGGTTTAAAGTGTCTTCCTGAGTGATGTTTTCCTTCGCCCGCCTCTTCCTTACAATCAAATCAATTCCTTAATCTACCAGCAGGTGGCACTCTCTCCTCTTCAGTCTCTCCCGTGTCTCATTCAGAGCCAGCTCAGCTCATTCCTCACACTCTTTCTGACACCCGAAGGCCCAGCACACCCTCTCAGACACACCTGACACACCCACGGCCACTCAGGACTCTGGCATGCGGCCTCTCTCATCGCACGACCGCATTCTGAGCATTTCAGCCCACACATGAACACGGGACAACACCCAGCAGGCGTATTAGCGGGGCGGATTAGTGTTATTATCTCTTAACACCTTTATGTTCCAAAGAGGCTCTTTCTACAAAACAAACTGTTGAGTCCAGAGCAAAACGCTGACTGAAAGATACTTCTCTTCTCTTTCTTTTTGAGGTGGAGGGGGAGGGGGGGGGGGGGATGTTGTGTTTCATCAAGCTTGAGATTCCTTCATTTTTCACTAACACCTGATCCCCGGCTCGTTACCTCTGGGTACTGGAAACACTGACCCAGGCTGCTCTTCAGTCCCAGTAGAAGAGCTCCGTCGACTCTCTTTAATCAGTTTATCCGTCTGGCCCTCCCTCCGAACATCAGAACAGCAAGGTGCTGGACAGGTTGGGCTGGTCTTGAAAGACGTTGGCAGGGTGTGTGGCACCAAACGACATCAGCCCTTTGACCCGTCTTTTGTTTGTTTATTATCAGTACGAGAAAATGTTGTGCTCTCTGCGGGCTTATACCATCCTTTCTTTTAAAGAAGTTATGAGAGTGTCCCTTTTTCTTATTTTTTAGATTTATTTTTTGTGCCTTTTATTGGAGAGATAGGACAGTGGATAGAGTCAGAAATCAGAGAGAGAGGGGCATCACCCCATGAGAGTGTCCTTGAATTCAAACAAAAACTCTGGCAGACGATGAAGAGTCCCCCCCCAATGACCCGGGTTCCCACAGAAACTCTAGATTTTACTCGAGAGATCTTAAAGCAACATAGTCCTTCTTAAGCACTTCTTCACACAGGATCAGAGTATCGCATGTGGACTTCTGGTAGTTTGGGATATTATTGCCCGATGTCAGTGTTTGGTGTAGTGCGGCCAAAGACTGTAAATATTAACGGATGAAGCCTGAGTCAGCCATTTGTTATGACAGCGGGCTCCAGAGGCTCATCGGCAGCAGCCGCCATGTTGGAAATGCTGACTCAACCTAACGACAGGCTGAGAGCTGGAGCTGAGGCGGGTTTTAAACCTCTTGACAAACTGTTACATGGCGCCCACCTGTCAATCATGTCAGCGTATCGTTTTAGAAATCAAAAATTAGCCGTTTGAAAATATTCACCCCTCGCACAGTGTGTGCCCGAGATGATAATGGTGATAACGGCGCCTGCCTCAAGTGAACACTCGGAAGAACTGCAGGATTTTGCACTTCCACATTGGGGTAATTTTTCAGTAGATAGAAAACGTTGAGGCGCTGCGTGATGACCACCTTGTCTCTGGGGGGGGCAGCGTCACACTTTACAGCGTTCAACCGGCAGGACATCCCGTACGCTTACACGCCTGCTAACAACGAGCGCTATCAACACGTCACAGGAACATTAAGCAATCTTCCACATCTGGATCATCTGATGGAGTTATTTTTGCTCCTTCTTCCGATCGGTCTCCAGACTGCGTAGCGAGATGATTCTGCTTAAATTTTGTCCAAACCTTCGCTCACAATGTCCAGCCCAGACGCCGGTATTCTCAAGCAGGAAACGCTGCAGAGGGAGCTAATGCTAGCCAGGAGGATAGCGCTAACCCTCCTGATCGAGGGCCCATTCACTGGACCTTTTAGGGGCCCAGCCATTTCCTGCCTGTATGTGGGAAATGTGTTGTGTACTGTATGTTAGTGGTTTATGTTGTGCGTCTCTGTTTACAGCAGAATCAATAAATAGAAACAATTACAGGTAGAGGCGGCTCAGTATGTCACCAATGAGACATTAAAATGTGTAAACTTTCCTCCCTGGTTTATCTTAAAACACCTTCCCCACTTCACTCCAACACACGGCCTCTTCCAGATGTTTCTGTTTCCTGTGGACCTTCAGGACATTTTCACACACGGGCCTATTGTACCAGCGTGTTGGTTTGAGGCGAGGTGAAGAACAATCCTGTCATTCACAAAGATTCAAACCCTGAAACTCCGGCGTGTCTGATGAGTAGTGTGCAGGAATGTATGAGCAGCCTGCCGGGCCACATACCTTCATCTCTTCTCCCCCCCCCCCGTTTGCTACAGTCTCATCCCGGCTGTAACTGTCGCTCTTTGTGTGGTGTGTGGTGTGTGGTGTGTGTGTGTCCAGTTATTACAGCTGCAAATCCTTTAATCAGGCCGACATGTCTACAGTGGATTTCCTTTATTGTTTCATGTTTATTCTTTTGAGATTTGTCGCTAACCTTCGCTGTAGCTGACCACGCTGTAGCTGACCACGCTGTAACGTGTACGTTTCTCCAGGCGACAGATTCACGTTTGCTCTCCAGAATATTTCAAATGTTTCCTCTTGTCAAGTTTACAAAGCGCACTCTTCCCCTCCCACATTCCTGCCAGTGTGAAACCTTCTGACATACTTCACCCTCCCTAATGGAATCACAGATAGTTTTACTCACACTGGGCACTTTCAACTTTGACATACAAGCTTTCGTCTACATCGGTTTAGTTTTAACCTCTGACCTGATCCCATTGAGATTAAGAACCAGGAGAGACCTGGCGGAGACAATCGGCAACCAAAAATCCAAAGTTACAGACGGAGACACAAAGGGAGACAAAGTACAATTTACCAAACACAATTTGCATTAAAAGAGAAACATCTATGGGGCGCCGGTGGTCTAGTGGTGAGTCCATGTGCAGAGGTCCAGGTCCTCCAAACGGACAAGCCCTGGTTTCTAATTGGACCTGTGGCTCCTTTCCTGCATGTCTCTCTCTCTCTCTCCCTCCCTCCCTGATTTCTGACTCTGCCCAAAAATAACCAAACTTTAAAAAAAAAGAGAAGAACCATCTATGAGTCAGTTGTTCAAGCAATCGAGCTAAAAACATCGACACCCTAAAGAATCTGATTCCAAGTCTTCAACTCTATATCTAAAAACATGTTCGGACATCAGCTCAAAACAATAACAAAAGATGACATCATGGCTGGCGAGGAATCATGGGAGTGATTCTCTGCTTTAATCAACCACTTCAAAAAGTCTGTAAAAAAAACTTCAACTTTTGAGCATACTCAACAGAATAATGCTCCCAGGGATGTTGAAACGGTTGCTTTGTTCTTCTGTAAATCTCACTGAGTGTTTGTGTCATCCAGGCATCTAATGAGGAGACCAAAGAGCATCTGTATGAGACGCTGCTGGCCGAGTGCAGAGACACCATCCAGGCCGTGAAAGAGGAGCTGAAGAGTGAGGCGGTAAGGTTAAAGATGTTTCAGTGTTATTTATGACCCAGCAGTTTGACTCTGACCTTTTTAAAAGAAAAGGTGACATATTCTCCTCCTCCTCTTCTTCAGTGTAAATAAGTCTCAGAGCTCCTCAAAACATGTGTGTGAAGTTTCTTGTTCTAAATCCACTCTGATCCTGTATTTGATCATGTCTATAAACCCCTCTATTTCAGCCCTGCTCAGAACAGGCTGTTTCTGTATCTGTACCTTTAATTATGTTAATGAGCTGTGTCTGACCACGCCCACTCTCTGGAAGGGCTTGGGTGTACTCGGTGCTTTCTCGCTCCATGTCCTGTTGTTGAACAAACACCTAGCTGTGGGAGTGTCACCCACCTGGGGGAGGGGCTACTGCCCTTTGTGATGTCATGAAGGGAAAATCTCCAAACGGCCTGTTTGAGCACACATGTTCTTAAAAGTGGAGGATGGACTTTTCTCATCATTGGGGAGTTTGTAGACAGACTAGAGAAACATATTAGAGTTAGAGGAACATGGGGAAGAGGATTTTAATATGTGACCTTTAAAAATGTATTTGTCCTTGCAGAAGCAACGAGAAAGGGGCTCTGATGGTGACACCGGCAAAGTGTCTAACCTGCAGTTCCTGCACAGGTAAAAGAAGACTTCAGCCGTTTCATTCCAGGACCGAACATTTTACATTTTCATGAGGGTCACTTTTCAGATAAGGTCGATGTGTTTACCCAGTATTTTTCTCCGTCCTCTGTGTTGCGTCCTGACAGTTACCTGACCTACATCAAGCTGTGCACGCTGGTGAAGAGGAACGAGAGCATGGCCCACACTCTGCAGGCTAAACTGAAGGAACCCGAAGCCGACGAG
Source organism: Labrus mixtus (assembly GCF_963584025.1). Lineage (NCBI taxonomy): Eukaryota > Metazoa > Chordata > Actinopteri > Labriformes > Labridae > Labrus > Labrus mixtus. The sequence continues at coordinate 33,623,828 of NC_083613.1, read as the reverse complement.
AACAAGAGAGGGCCCCGCCCCCAGGACCTCATCCGCCTCTATGACATCGTCCTGCAGGTAAATGTCTTAATGAGAGGATGGAATCACGGCCTCGTTTTCTCCAAAAATAATTCTACATAAATGTCACATGTTGATCAGGAAGTATTCAGAGTGAAAAGGTCGTCAGTGTTTCTCCTCTCTTAACTTGTGTCCGTCTGTCTGTCTCTGCAGAGTCTGGCCGAGCTCTCCACCCTGCAGGGTCTGGAGGACGACCACACCTTCCAGAAGGAGGTGTCCCTGAAGACGCTCGTTTACAAGGCCTACAGGTCAGACGCTTTCCCTGCAAACTCTGCTCAAAAAATACCTACCAAGATTCATGAGGACACACGCTCTAAGTGGTTTCTGGATTTATTTGGCTACTATATGTTAAGATGACCTGCATGCAGCTCGATGTTTGTCTGTCTCAGATGCTGTCATGACTTTTAATAAGAGATCCGCCCACCCTACCGTCAGTTAAATATATAAACCAGGGATGTGCTTTTTCACGACTGAAAACTTAACCCATGAGATAGCTTAGCGGTCTCACCCTCCATGTTCAGATGCTACAGTCCGCGTCACAGCCGCCATGGGGTTAAATCTGACCTCGGCCCTTTGCTGTACGTCACACCCCCACACTCTACTTCCAACGTTTCCTGACTCTCTTCAGCTGTCCTGTCTAATAAAGTGTTCAAAGAAATAACTTTAAATCTTGAAGTATATTTGCAGAACCTTTTATTTTTTGTGTTGTGTTTTTATCATTCAGTGAAATTTTTTAAACAGACACAAAAGAGGAAACGAGACGAGGCTTCAAGTGATTCTTAAAAAACTGATCAGAATGCAGGAAATAAATTTAAGTTTCTGGGGAAAACCCAGACCTAAGGGATGGAGCAACTACTTAATGACAAATAGAAGACTAAGAAAGACTTTACACAGACTAAACATGGAGGCAGAGTAGTCGTGCATTTAAACAGTTAGAGTTTTTTTTACTTTCTGTACGCTGTGCTCTGTCGATCACTTGAACCAATTCCACAAACCAGCGTCCTCTCTCTTTGTCGATCGTTTGGTTTGTAACCCCGTGTTTCCTCTGCGTCCTCCCAGGTGTTTCTTCATAGCTCAGTCTTACGTGCTGGTGAAGAAGTGGAGCGAGGCGTTGGTGCTGTACGAGCGGGTGCTGAAGTACGCCAAGGAGGTGCAGTCTAAGGCCAAGAGCCTCAACAACAGCCTCAAGGTAAGTCCTCAGAAACTCAACTCATTCCCGACTCAATCATCTGTACTCGTGCAGAACATTCACCGCTGCGTCTTTGTGTGCAGGATCTCCCCGACGTTCAGGAGCTCATCGCCGAGGTCAACGCGGAAAAATACTCCCTTCAGGCTGCTGCCATTTTGGGTGAGACTGAAGTGTTTATTCTCTAACAGGACAAGAATCCTCTCAGTCTGATCTTCTTCTATGACCTGCCTCTTTTTCTGTGCACCACTCTGACGAGATGTTTTTTTGTGTTTTTCAGACACCGATGAGACGGCTGAAGTTCCCTCTCAGCAGCAGGTCAAAGACAACACGGTGAGCGCTCCAAGCAGGAAACACTACACTATGATCAATCTCTGTTTTTAACTGGAAAAGGTCTCTGGATTAGCAGCACGACTGTTCACAGTTCATTCATTTGCGTAATTAGAGGCAGGACTTGTTTGACTGACAGGTTGGCAAGGTGTAGCTGTTTGCCAGGAGGCTTAAGTCCCGCCCCTGGCTTCCCCTCTTTCCCTGTTTCTAGATTGATCGAAAGTTAGTCTGTGTTTCCAATATGATGACGGCCATCTTTATGCACCTTATCCACCTTTCAGGGTTTTTTTTATTTCAGCACCAGTGTCTTTTTGTCTTATACACTCTGGGGTTGTTTGAAAATGAGTTTTAAATTCTCTTTTTTTTTTTTGCTTCTTCCTCCTCCGTCATGCAGCCCCTCTGCAACCGCCTGGAGACCTTCCGCCTGGACCCCGCCCTCGTGGGGAAGCAGCCCAACCTGGTGCAGTTCCCCCCCGACTTCCAGCCAATCCCCTGCAAGCCGCTGTTCTTCGACCTCGCTCTGAACCACGTGGCCTTCCCCCCGCTGGACGACAAAGTTGAGCAGAAGGGCAAGGGCGGCCTCACCGGCTACATCAAGGGCATCTTCGGCTTCGGCAGCTAACTCCGCCCCCCCCACCCAGTGCAGGTCCTGGTCTCCATAAAGGTTCCCGAGTTCACCGCAGAAACGAGCGGACTCAGGTCAAAGTTAATCAGAATAATTTCAGCTTTTAAAATATTTAATTTGTTTTAGTGCCCGAGTGCAGGATGAGATGAGTTTGTGTCTCTGAGGGAGGGCAGATTAAATCCAACTTTTCAAGAAGGATTTCAGAGAAGTTATCGAATCAGTTCAATGTCACCTGTCACCTCCAGTTTCAACATCTGACTGTGTGTGAAGGCTCCCTCCTTTACCCGAGCGGGCGAGGTGCCACCATAACGTTTACGTTTGACTGAATGTCGTGAAATGTTTTGAGTCCTGTCAGAGGAACAGGACTCCTTTAATTATCTCTCTTTCACTGATATGAAAGCGCCTTCATGTTACCTTTTTGTTTTTATTCATCTGAGACGTCTTCATTGTTTCTTAATTGTTAAAGTTTGTTTTTTTTCTTTGGTACCTTTTTTAATTATTCAACACGAGCTGTTTTCACACACGAGAGCGTCCTGAGTGTCTTTTTCACTCTCGTCCCTCAGAGAGTCAAAGTCACTCCTGTCGGGACGGGAGGGGTCGTCGTCTCAGGAGGCGGGACATGGCGGGTGAAGCATCAGTCTGACACTACAAAGACAGTTTTTTGCCTTTATATCGATACATGTAATTGGACGTAATCACAGTATGAAAGAGTTTGAAGCTGCTTCATTCTCTGCACCAAAATTTTACCAGTCACGACCCGCTAGGCGTTTGCGTCTCAACCCCCAGACCGCTCTCTGGTGGGTTGAACTTCAGTGATTGTTCCCCCACTCGGTTCACTCATCAGGAAGTCGTGGTGGAGAATTCAGCCGTTCCCTCCCCCCAAAATATCCTCATACCTTCAGGAACTTTTGTGCATGTGTGAAAACGGCGACAGTTTCAGAACACTTTTTCCCGTCGCCTTTTCTTCTCGTCTCTCCTTCCTCTAAAGAGCTCAGCTTCTCACACAGAGGTCGAGAGAAAAAGCTGAACGCTGCAGGGCGATGATAACGCTGCGTTAAACAGAATATAACGTGCTAAGAGGAGGTTATTTCAGCTCCTTCTTCTGTGGGGTCGTCACAGAACCAGAATTTGAAACATTATACCAGTAAAAATGTAATGATGTCATCACCATGGACACTCACTTTCGACAAATAAAACTGACGGTTCTGTACTCGTCACCCTGTTTGCCGAAGGAGACGTCCATTTACTCTTTAATGAACTCCTCACATGCAAAGAGGTTCCTGGTTCAGACTGATGGTGTATGTGCATCTGTAATTCCAAATCTGAACACTAAGGGTGCCTTAGATCGCGCTGTGCGGAATGCCAGGGCAGGCTGCACGGGTGGTACAGTGGTTAGCTCTCCCAGCGAGGAGGTTCCTGGTTTGAATCCCCGTCTGACAGGAGTCTCTCTGCATGTTCTCCCCGTGCATGTGTGGGTTCTCTCCTCTCTTCCTCCCACAGTCCAAACACATGCTCCTTAGGTCAACTGCTGACTCTAAATTGCCCGTAGGTGTGAATGTGAGTGTGGCTGGTTGTAAGCCCTGTGATTGGCTGGTGAACAGTCCAGGGTGTAACCCCGCCTCTCGCCCAATGACAGCTGGAACCCCCGCGACCCTGAACGGTAAAAGCGATATAGATGATGGATGTTTTTATTTACATTTCAGGATACTCTCTTCTTGTAGGACAGATGTATTTATTTGGACTGGAGGGACTGTGTTTTTTAAAGCAGCTTGTCATTTATCACCGCACCACGCCTATTTGTCTGTTTGAGTCGGGACTCTTATGTTATCATCACCACCCGCATGTCGACGATAGAAAAAAATGCGAGACTAATCTTTTGTTATCTCTCGTTTGCCAGCTTTGATGTCACCACAGAGGGCAGCTCGTTTCCTCGCATCCTTAAAGGACCTGAAAACTGTCTGAGGGCGTTTTTAAATCCACTCGCTCGTCTCTGTGATTCTCTTTGTTTTTAATTAGATTTCTCTTGATTTTCCTTTTTGAGTGTTTTATGTTACAGAATGAAGATGAAGGTGCTGGAGGTGGCCTGAGATTAGAATCAAAATGTCATGATGATAAAATACCTGATGATTAAAAGATGTAATGAGAATTTATGATTTCATTTATTTCCAGGCCAATAAAAAAAAAAAAACATTTGCACCAATCACTGTGTCTTTGATGTTCTGTTGAATCCAGCGAGGCTTCAGGGATTGTGAGAACGATTTAAAGTCAGGGATGTTAGTTTTCTCCAGATCCACTTTTTAAGATTTTGGTTGAATTTGTCTTTAGGTCCTGACAGAAATTAATAACTCAGGTTCTCTGAAAAAGAAATAGAAAATCCGTCTTCTGTAGCAGGTGTAATGGTGCATTCATGCGCTGTCGGAAACGTCTGAAAAACGATTTTCATGATGTAAAATGGACATGAACACCTACTTAAGTCGGAGCAACAACTCTGAAAAGAATGAGGTCCCCTTGTGTGCCCGACGTGCCGACTTGACGTCAGAATCAGCATCACATGGGGGCAAAACTATTTTTTTATTCATGTTAACATAATGTTTATTAATTCTAGCGTTGCAGATCAACTTTTTGAGACGACGTAGTTTCTACACGATGAAAGAGATGAGCTGAGGTCCACTTCTTTAGAGGGAGCACAGAGGGGAGGGGGAGGGGCACTAAGGGAATGCTACTTTCAAAATCATGCTAGTTTTCCGAAAATGATCAACCCTGCCTTTAACCTCTGAAATAAAACTCAAACATTAGTTAAAAACAAACCTGTCGTGTCCTCCCCTTCTGGTGTCTGTTCCTGTGGGCTTCTGGCTCATCCTGCAGTTTTTATTAGCTAATTTTGTTTGTAAAATTGTCTGTGAGAAATGTAGCTTTTGTGCTAATACCGGCGTATTTACATGGATGATACTTGCTGACATGATGAATGTGATCTGTCCTCATTCAATCAGAATTAACATTTGACAACATCAGCTCCAGATGAAGTAATGACGGGAGGGTAACGAGGTGTGGCGTCTTTGTTGACTTGTTGTTGGGTGTGTGAGATGCCTCCGCGGGGTGTGAATATGGATCTATGAATATTTAAACGTGTGTCTTTGTTAATCAGAAGCATCGTCCCCTTAATGCATTTAAATATGAAAAGTGGCGTTTTTCATTAAGGGTGATGATCATGTCGCCAGCGGCGCCGCTAGGAACTCCGGACCCCATGAAAAGATATCACATTGGACCCCTATCAAGGCCCAAATTTCTACTACCACACCTCCATCACACAAATGACCCATAAAAACTTTGAACGCTTTGTTTTACACCCTGAAAATGGAAGATAAATAATCACTGTAATATTTCCTCATAGTTTAAAAATAATAAAACTTTGTAACATAATGCACCTTTCAGACATTTGAAGCATTTCCAGCAGCATTATTTTACTTTAGCTCAGACAAGCATTAACTTGCTTTAGTTAATGTTCTAAAGGCTTTTATTGTCTAAAGTGATCTTACTGGTTAGCTTACTGAATTAGAAATTCTACTGGCATGAAGGATAAATTGTAAACATACAATAAATCTGAATTAGATTCAACCACACTCAGCCTGACTTTAAAATGAGGCTGTAACAGTTCTTCTTACACTGCATTATATTGGGCTGAAGTAGTGGACTCAACATTGATATCATATGAATTGACAGTTTACAAAGAATCTGTTCTAAATATCGCTCCAAAGTCGACTCTTTTTTTACAGTGACATAATATTTTTTACAAAATAGTGTCATATGAAGTCGTATCTATGATGAATTTATGCATAACACACAAATATGATCCAAACGATATTCTTGGTTGAATTCCAACAACACATCCATAACAACTGGTTTAACCTGCAGCCTGTCACATCTCTCACTCTTGACTCGACTGACCGCCGTCAGATCAATCCAGGCGAGAGGTGCGGGGCGGACTAAACCATTCTGCGCATTCAGAAGGGGGGAGAGGGGCCTTTGAGACAGACTCCACATTTTTCCAACTAGGAATTCTCAATGTTTGTTTATTTACTCAGACAATTTTAGTGATCTTATTACGTTTATAACTTAGAGAAAAAAGCGAAATAAGAAATACATTTTTATTTCAGGCCCATGAAGGGCCCCCCTCCCCACTGGGACCCTGGGTAGTCAGTCCCACTACGACGCCCCTGCCTGTCGCCCCCACCCTCCGTGCTCCTCTCTTACCTGAGGAGTTATCTGCCGTCTGTCATCATGATCATGACACACACACACACACACACACACACACACATTCCTGTGTCACTACAAACACCTGCAGCTATGTGAAGAAGATGTTTGTGCCTCGATGAGGGAGAGATACATTCTTATCTACATAATGAAAACTAAAAAGATAAGCCAGAGTCCTGAGTAGTCCTTCCGGTTTTCTTATCCTCTGCAGGGGCGAGTGCAGACTTTTTTAAAGGTGGGGTGCAGACCTACAAATCCACAATTTGGATCTGTTTAAAATATATTCATAGGAAAGTTCAGTCCATTGCAAGGTTCGACAGTGTGCACAAGATCAAATAAAATCAATCATAAAATGTAGTTTTACTGTATTTAATGGAAGGCGGCCTCATTCCTCCCCCTGCTATGACGCCCTTCATCGTGGTATTGTGGTTATCTCATATCGATTCCCTCGTCTTTTGTACCTCGCTGTGTTTGCTCTAAATAAAGGGCCGGGTAGGATACAGTCATCAAAGCTTTGTAAGAAATGTACTTTGGTGCTTTGTTTGTCTGCTGTGTGTAGTTAAGACACGGACACACCCTCTGCCGTGTTTCCACCTTCTGTTGTTTCCTCTCTGTTCAGGTGTGTAACGTACCTGGAGGCACACAGTGTGAAATAAACACAGGACACTTGTGACCTAATGAAAGGTTAAAGGGTTCAGTGAAGACACTCCCTTTGCTCTAGTCATGCCCCGATATCCTAAGTTACATAACCTGACCCTATGGCCGTTAGTCGCCACGGCAACCAAAACAGCATCGCCCCCTTCAACTGACCCAGGCTGGGCCCCTCCCAACCGTGTAGACCAATGGGCAGCGAGAGCCAGGACAAGTGGGAACCTCCCTTCATCTGTGTTTCAGCCAATTAGTCCCACTGCACCTGGGGACGGCTGGACAGGTAACTGTGGCGCCCCCCCCCCCCCCCCCCCTTCCATGCCATGCCAGCTCTCCCCGCCCACCATACCCACACCCAGAGCTTCTATGTGTTACCTTCTTTACCACACGACCTTCCCAGCCCGAACCGCATTGCCACCTTCAACAGACCCAGGCTCCAACAGCTGATCCTACCTACCCTACCTAAAGACCCCTAACGGCCCCTAATGGCCCCTAACGGCCCCCATAACCAGGATGTACCATAACCACCTAAAAAAAGTAAAATCACTTTATCTGACATCTTCACGATGTGTTTAAGCCAGTTTGAACAGTTTGGATATTGGGACAATAAAATAACAGGTTAGCCTAGCGGTTTTATTCCTATAAACAGATGCCCTGGGTTCGAATCCGACGTCGGCCCCTTTGCTGCATGTCATCCCTCACTCTCTCTCCTCCCAACATTTCCTGTTCCCTTCAGCTGTCCTATCAAATAAAGACCCCCAGAGGCCCAAAAAATAACTTATTTAGTATTTATTATTCAGGCTGTGATGTAGGTAGGAGGTGAAAACTGAAGCACACACTCAGTATCTCATAGCAACAGAAAGAGTATCTGTGTTTCCAGACAGGTGGACACACCCAGAGAGAGCGAGACGGTCTCTCTCTCTCTCTCTCTCTCTCTCTCTCTCTCTCTCTCTCTCTCTCTCCCTCTCTCTGCAAAGAAAGCTGCCACGCTGCATTCCTCGCCACGGTTCCCTTTTGTTGATCCGCTGCAGAGAAACGCCCTGATCCTGAATCACTGGCATGTCCGTATGCAGGACTGTGTGATGTATGAAGACGTCTTAAATCATTAACACCGCCTTAATGTGACCGTATGACGTAACAAAGACTTCCTGTTTTGGCCCAAAGCTGGTCTCCCACTTTCCCAATGTTTACTGTAAACACGGTCAGGTTGTCAAAGTGCCCCGTACATTCAGACTTTTCATTTAAAGCGATACAATCTCTTTATTTTCTAACTTACAGATTCATAGTTTCCCGCCATTTTTGCCTTTAATGGAAAGGACAGCTGGAGAGAGAGAGGGGGGGGATGACATGCAGCAAAAGACCGAGGTCGGATCTGAACCAACAGAAGCCGCTACGCTACGCTAACCACTATATAGCATAGCTGACGCCCCACAGAAGCTTCCACAAGAGAAGGAGAGAGCAGCGGTGGTCCTTCTGGTGTCTCATAAAGACGCAAAAGTTATTTATGTGTCTGTTACAAACAGGAAGTGACACAGAAACGCTGGCAAAGTATTTAAGGCAATTCAGACAAATTCCCCCCCCCCCCCCCCCCGGGATTAATAAAGTATTTCTGATTTCTAAAGAAGTTTGCTTTAACTTTTTGCTCATAAAAAAAATATTGTATGGGGGCGCTGGTGGTCCAGTGGTTAGTGTGCACGCCCCATGTATGTCTCTCTCTCTCTCCCTTATTTCAAACTCTATCCACTGTCTCTCAATAAAAAGCCCCAAAAAATCTTTAAAAAACAATAAATAATATATTGTATCCCTCGGACTTCTGATTTTCTTCCTGTTGTATCGAAATCGTTTGACTTTTCTATTTAAGGATCCATCTTCACATTTGTGCAGCAAAGGGCCGAGGTCAGATTCGAACCCGCGGCCGCCCGCTGCAACGAGGACAAAGGCCTCCGCCCATGGGGCGCTCGACATAACCGCTACAGGCTATCCAGTGCCCCTCTGTGTCTGAATTTGTCGACCTAGTTACTCATACGGGATTTATCTACGCATCTGTGGATTTATTTACGTTTTCAGAAACTGTTCTGCAACAATAATTTCTCCATATGAGGAAAAAGTGTCAGATGGGACCTTCAACTTTTACACATTTAGAGACAATAGAGAGGTGTAATACTTCTTTAAATCAGCTGATTACCTAAACCCTGTCAGCACACTCCTGACCTTTGACCTTAGAAGTGAACCGGCTGTGTTTTAGTGAGGTCGAGGACAGGAAGTATTCAATATTCATTCAAAGGTTTCACAAGATTTCACAAAGCACATTTCATCGATGTGAATCAAAATGTTTAGTGTGTCTGACTCCCCCCCCCCCAGCACCTGAGGGGCCCCTGCTCCCTAGGAGACATGTGAGAGTGTGTCAGGGCCCCGATGAAAAGGAAGGGCAGGACATAAAGAGAAAAAGGAGAGTGCAAGGGAACAGGTCTGTCCGGTCCCTCTCTCTCTCTCTCTCTCTCTCTCTCTCTCTCTCTCTCTCTGCTGGGTGGATGTGAGGGGCGGGCGACGCACCTGTTAACGTGGTGTGGGAGGAGCCTCTGGTGTGTGTGTGTTTGAGTGTGTTTGAGAGGAAACCAAAGGGAGAGGAGAAACGAAGCAGGAGTCACAGGGTGAGGAAGACGGAGACGAAGAAGGAGTAAAAAAAAAAGAAAAAAGAAAGAGATATTTCTGTGGGATTTTTCTGCGTGACCCCCCAACCCACCCACGACCTCCAGGATGTTTAAGAAAAAGGAAAGTAAGGACGGTACGCTCAAGATGAACAAGTGAGTTTTCCTTTTTGTTCCCTGAGGAGTTTTTGAATGTAATGCATGAATGAATGTGTGTGTGGTGACACTTTATCTCGGCCCCCCCCCCCCCCCCCCCCCCCCCTCCTCCTCGTGTTTCCTCGTTCTCCTCCACAGTTTGTGTTACACTGAGGCTGAAGGACACTGATTTTAAACTGCTGATTTGAAGAGTGATGGTTAGAGCTCGCTCAGGTGTCAGTCAGGGTGTTGTCGGAGCCCTGAGCTCAGGTTTACTCTGTAAACACTGAGAGGGGGACTCGAGCGCTGACAAAGTGCTTTTCCTGAGCAAGTCACAGAGAGGATCGTGAGGAGGACAAATCCACACAACTCCTCTGTGTTTCCTTCATGGAGAAAATGTGTTAATACCAGTCAGTGATTCAAAGGGGCTCTTTTTGGGGGGGGGAAGTGTTGGTTGTCATGACAACAGATGACTTAACTCAAATCATACCTGTTCTGATGCAATGGCAACACAAAGTTAAAAGTGTTAGACCTCCAACGTTGGGTGATTTCTTAGTTTTAAGTTCCCCAAAAAATTGCAAAAACATTTCGACGACTTATTGTGCAATGTAGAAATTTGCTCTCTCTCTCTCTCTCTCTCTCTCTCTCTCTAACACACACACACACATATACACACACACCCTTTAAAGTCATGACTTGGAAAATACATCCTGGATTGATGATGTGATAAAAAAACAAGCTTAGCATAGGTTTTTTAACTTTCTCCCTCATTGGCAGATGTTTTTATTCTCTTATTTGAAGCATCTGAGGCTTGTTTTCTGTTTTTTTATATCTCAACATAAGAAGTTCATGAGGACTTAAAATATGTATAAATCTATAATTTGTGTATTTAGATGTTTCTGACTTGAGCTCAGGTCGCTAAGATTTGAGTTTTTGCAGGTTTGATCTGGAGCGGGTGGGGGCGGGGGTTGAACTCTGTCCTCGACTGATGTGACTCACATCGAGTTTTTGAGTTTTATTCAAACTCAGAGAATATCTTAAAGTATCACAGGAAGTCACAGGATCACCTCTGATACGACGCCATAGGATGTGTGTTTGTCATGTCGGTTGCATAACAGTGACTCGTCATGAGGGGGGGTTGGGGGGGGTGTCTGGCCTGTGGCCTCACGGTGGATGTTCTGTCTCCTTGCTGAGGTGTGGTGCTGAGGTGTGATGAGGGCTGGGCAGTCGAGGCGGCTCAGCTGGTTTCTGCCTCCCGTGTGGGCGTTGGTTCCCAAACTGTACTTCATGTTGCGACACAGAGTCAGCTCATTAAATCGATAAAGAGACGTTTAAAGTAGACGCATGGAGGTAATGATTATTTCATTTGTGACTCATCTTTGAAACATTTATTTGTTAGAGCCCGAGCTGCGTTTGTGTCCGAGCAGCAATCAGAAAATGAAAAGCAGGAAATCAACAAATATCTGAAAAGTTACTTTAAATGTTGTCTGCTAGGCACGACTCTGGCTGAACAAATGGGAGATACTTGGAAACCTTTTGACACCATATGTTTTAAAATTATATTAAATCATTATTTAATCAATCAAAAGTATCAGAGCTTTACAAAAAGGTCACATATTTGGTCCTATTTTTGACCGAACGCTGCAGCGAGCGAGCGAGAGAGAGAGAGAGAGAGCAGTGTCTGAATGAAACAAATACGTTGTCATGTTTTCAGGCTTCATGTGCAGAAGTTTGTCTGCAGTTTTCTGGGACCCGGCTGCATGACGGCCCCATGAAGTTTAGCGTAAACAGAGTCCATCCTAGATTAAAGCAAAAAACAAAAATCAAACCTAAAGATTCACAATTTCTTATTCAAGGAGGAATACACATTTGATTTATTGTTGGGCGTGCCCTTTGACCTTAACTTGATGTCTGACCGCCACCCGAAACCCCCCTGCACGAGATGAAGTCTGGCAGGAAAGAAAAGGAGACTAACGTTACATCTTCACTCCTTCAATCGAGGATGTTAGGATGGGCGTTTATACCCAGTGAAAAGCCGCCTCGTTCTGATTTTCTCCTGGACCTCTCCACTCACTCGGGATTTTTCAGTTTTCCTGCTCTAGGTGACATAATAGGTGACGTAGCCTCAATGAATGCACCTGATTGGATGAACGCACGGCTAGTCCCTGGACTCATTTGCATAGACTACAGCTCTGGTCTTTCCTGTGAGTTCCTCTTGAAACTCGCTGTAACTCATCCCAACATGCACTGCCCTCCTGCCTCTCAAGCTCTCCATAGAAAATGAATAAAAACCGTTGAGGCGCTATCCGTCATCGTTTTAACCAGTAGAGCTGTACGATAAGGCGTCATCAGGAGCCAAGCCGAGGAGGTGAATGTTCAGTTTGTTTTTTTAGTCAGTCAGGGACCGCGTACAAACTCAACGTTCATCTCACTGAGATTTAGCCGAGTAGCTTGATTCCACCTGCAGCCACACCGAGCAGGTAGACTATTAGCCTAGTTACCTAAAGTGAAACCTGCCTCCCTCCACACCCACCAAGAGAGCGCACTATCATATGTTCACACACACCTGAAAATGGTCTGCTATGTACGGTTAGAAGTCGTGACAATGAGAAATGTTTTAATCAATCAGGATTACACATGATCAGATTTTCAGGATCCATTGTTATCACTTTACGACTTAGCCAGGAGGTCGGCGTCCATTCACTCCCCCCATCCCCAGCCCCCCCCCCCGCCCCGCCACGCCCGACCCGGCTGTGTGACAGCAGGAAAGGAGAAGTGACTTAATATCTGACGTTCTCAGACTGTCTGGATCCTAGAGTCGGCCTTTGTTTTCATCTGGTCGCTGCGATTTTAAAGTTTCCCCCTGCAGAGTCAACCCTGAAGGTCTATATAAGGTCTCAATAAACCGGACGATTAAAAATGAAACTGCTCTTCACAAAGTCGACGTTCAGCTTCACTTTCTTTGTGATCTTTTAACGTCTCAAAGCTCTAAAAGTCAATAAAACTTAGTGACTTAAAGAGTTGAGCTGGGAGGAGTTGGGAGTGTTTGTGCTACGAGCTCTGTGATTTTGTAACTTTAAAAAAAAATGCAGACAAGCCCTCGGAAATAATGCGGCTTGTCTTGTTCTCCTACTTTCTAGTCGAATCAGTCGTAGCTGCTGGTGAAGCCGCTGTGGTCATTCATGGAATCAAACGGCAATGTGAAACAAAGGTTCATTCTTTGCTGCTGAGAGTTTAACGTTAATCCACCGACCGTTAAAAAATAAGGTGAAACAGTTACAGTATCAGTCGTTGGCTTTTATCCAGAGTCGTCTGTTTGTGTTCAAGGCTCCGCTGTGTTCAGAGCAAACAGTCGGTACAGGAGACACACCTCAGATCAGCTCACACGCCCGTTACTCTCTATCAGACCTCTTCACAGGTCAGTGTGTGTGTGTGAGGCAGATTCATGATCACAAAGGACACAAACACTCGATGTTTAATCATGTGGTTGGTGCAGCTAACCTCCCTCCATGTGTGTCCTTAACCTTCGCTCTCATCAGGCTCATGTAGAAGTTAGAGGTTTCAAATTTAAGGTCGACATCTTGTGAGTATAATCACACTTTACAAGAAGGTTCGACAACAACCTGAATCATGTATTTGGTTCATTTATGGACTTAAACTTATTAGGGATGTAAATACTCCTTCATGGGTTTGTCCAGGTGGTCCAACAGAGGTGGTCTTTAAGGTCACATATTTGATAAAACACACTTCATCATGTTTCTCTAGTCTGTTTACAAACCCCACAATGACGAGAAAAGTCCATCCTTTCCGTCTTCTCCCTGCTCCACTTTTCAGAAAATGTGTGCTCAAACAGGCTGTTTGGAGATTTTCCCTTCATGACATCACAAAGGGCAGTAGCCCCTCCCCCAGGTGGGTGACACTCCCACAGCTAGGTGTTTGTTCTGCCCTCTGAGTCTGCCTTCTCACCGTAAACAATAGGACATGGAGCTGAGAAAGCCCTTAGACTGTAAATATTAATGTTTGAAGCCTGAGCAGCGTCCCCCGTCTGTTCCTGCAGGGGGCGCTGGAGTCCCATCGATGGCGGTCTCCATGCTGGAAATGCTGTCTCAGTCTAACTTTCAGTCAACCTAACGACAGGCTGAGAGCTGGAGCTGAGGCGGGTTTTAAACCTCCTGACAAACCGTTACACCGCGCCCACCTGTCAATCAGGTCAGCTACACGCCTTATTGTGAATAACTCTTATCCTTCATCAAATCAAAACTGATGAGTCATCAAAACATTCACCCCCCGTACAGTGTGTGTCCATCGAGACATGAGCTAATCACACCTATTTGGTTTTTTGAACCAGGCTGTAAACATGTTAATCTCTGCTGTAAAAACAGACTTTTTAGAATGGGTGTGTATGTGACTTCCTGTGCTTCTGCAGCCAGCCTCTAGTGGACACTCCAGGAACTGCAGGATTTAACACTTCAGCATTGGCTTCATTTTTTAACACCTGAGGATGCTGCTTGGACCTGACACTGTTTGGTGCATGTTGTGCCCCCCCCCCACTCTCTCTAAAGCTGTCCTGGCTTAAAAGCCCCCCAAAAATATTTTAGAAATAAAACAGCTGCAAGAAAACGGCTCTGTCTTTGGTATGAACCCGATTCCCCGCCCCCCCTATCTGTATTGTATGTCTGATATACGTGTGTGTGTGTGTGTGTGTGTGTGTGTGTGTGTGTGTGTCACATACCTGTCCCTCCTGCTGAGTGAGCGGGGATAGCGAGGTCTTTGTCAGAGCGGCTGAAGAACCAGCTGAGTGAGTCTCTGCATTCCTGTGTCGCTCCATCATCTCATAGCTGAGTGGAGATGAATCTGATTCAAGTCGTTATCTGACTCATAAATCTGTCCGGCCTGACATTGACACTTGCATTCTCCTCGTGGAGACAGGTCTCAGAGGAAGCCGCGGTATGTCGGTCAGTTAACCTGCCAGCTGCATGATTGTTCGTCGACATTCTTTGGATCGGTGTCTTACACATCGGCGTCATCGATTGGAGGTTTTTAAGAGCTTGGATAAAGGGAGTCTGTTCGGGTTGTAAAATCCGCCCTGTTGCTCAAATTCAAACAGCAAGAAGAGCAACATGTGGGGTCGTCATGTCACATTCAGAGTGATTGTTTGGATGTGACCAGATTATTATCTATGTAACACTAAAGATGGGAGCTTTGAAACAGGTTTCAAAGTGCAAATGTTGAATTAAATGGAGACTTCAAGATGTAGAAGATTTGAAAATATTAAGGAAGTTGTCCTCCGTTGTGTCGAAGAGCAACTTGCAGGTATTCCCATTTTCATGTTGACAAAACCCTGATGATTTTGTTCTCCAGAGCTTCCATTGAATCTGTCTTCTTCTCTTGTTTCATGGTTTGGTAACCTGACTCTTAAAAACAAAAAATGCTCTCAGTGTGAGCGAGCAAACTGATCGGAGAGTCTCAATCCAACCTGATGGATCTCTCTTCTTTACAGCTGCAGCGTGAGGTGAGCACTGTTCTTACCGACCGCTCTCATCCCTTAAACGGGGAGTTTCAGCTTCTCCGCTCTGGCCGTCGATTTTGGACAAAACGCTACAGGAACTCTTTAATACCTGCAGCTGGAGCACTGCTGAACAAAGCGAACTCAAGATGAAGCACTTTACCACGTCGGGATATATTCAGCCGATGTAATCGATGATGTTTGTTTTTAATGTGTTGTATCTGTCTCTTGGACGCTGGATTCCTTTCTGAACTACAGATTTAGCTTCAGGTACTAATAAAGAAACCTTAAAAACTGCAATTTAAATCCCGCCTGATGAAGGGCTCGGGGCCTGAAACCTCACATGTGGTGATACATCTCCTTCAATGTAAACTGGAGCAGCTTCTGGTGTGCACACTTAGTCTTCCTTCTTCCGTCTCTGGGTATATTTTTTGTACTCAACGGCTCAGATGTGCTTTCTGTTTTGATATTTTTGTGAGAAGTATTGAAATGCAATCTGAGGGAAATCCCAGCTCCCTCTACGGGTCTAACGTCAATCCTCAGATTTAGAGAGTTTGAGACTCCGAGGCCGACTTTTGAAGACTTCAATCTGACTTTTTCTGACTCTCTCTCTCTCTCTCTCTCCTCCCACCTCGCAGGACCCAGGCCGGAAACCTGCAGCTACTGGTCGCCCAGATGCAGAAGAACGCCGACACGGTGGAGAAAGACATCCTCCGGTCTGAGGAGCTGCTGGCTGTGGTGAGAACACACACACACACACACACACACACACACACACACACACACACACACACACACACACACACACACACACACACACACACACACACACACACACACACACACACACACACACCTTCTTGAGGGCACTTTTATAACTGGAAGCTCTGTCTTGATGATTTGTGATCTGTGGTCTCCCTCGTCCAGGATGCTGAAAATGACAAGAAGGAGCAGCCCTTCGAGCACCAGACGGAGATCTCAGACCGGCTGGGCGAGGCCGAGGGTCTGCTCAAAGACCTCTTCCTCGACATCGACAAAGCCAAGAAGCTCAAACACCCGCAGGCCAAAGACATCGACAGAGAGTGAGTGGAGACTAAATTAATAAGTCAAAGGCGACCAAAGTGCTGAACAATAACAAACAGACAAAGCACAGCGTGCTAAAAGCCAAATCTGATAAAACATACACATTCGACCTTTAGGTCCACAGGAAACTAACAGGGTGACAAGATGGGCAATCTTAAGGACACTTAAGAGAGTCAAAGAGTCAGAGATCAGAGATATACAGGTGCAGGCCAGGCCTTAAACTCCACCCTGTACATCCTGTACCTGACTGGGAGCCAGTGAAAATATGCAAGTACAGGAGAGAGTCTATCTCTTTTCCTGGGTTTCAGTTAAAAATGTAGCTTCAGTGTTTAGTACCACCTGCCAGCGGGACAGGGACGAGCGACTGACGCCGAGGTAATGGCGTTAGAAAAGTCCAGCCGGGAGTGCCTTGGTTGATTTTCATGAACAAAACAGACTCATGAAAAAATACATTTGATTATAAAAAAAAATGCTGGAAGTAAATAAAGAGGAAATGAAATACACATCGTTAAAATTCAAGGTTTGAATTTTTTTTTTGCATTCGTATATCTGTTTTTTATTGTGTTGCCCTCGTACAGTCTGTGTTAATATGGATGTCTGTGCGTCTCCTCCAGTGTCATTGAGCTCCACGAGCGCTGGCTGAAGGACTGCCTCTTCTACCGAGACATCTACGAGCAGATAGACGACGTGTCGCTGATGCCCAGAATCGACTGGGGGCCGGTTTTCAACGAGAAGCAAGTAAGTATCACAACCTGACCCCGTGCATCAACGTCGACGATTTGGGCTCAGAAAGCAGTTTGTTTTGGTTTCATGCTGGTGCTCAAGGGGCGACATCTACAGGATCAAAAAGTCGCACATTCCTCCTTTAAAGACAATCACACATCAGGATCTCTGTCCTGCTCGACATGCAGCTCATACCTGAGGTTTTTAAACGACGGTGATATCTCCACCCCCAGACTAGAGCAAAACCTTTGAGCAGGTCGGCCATTTTTATTCTCGCTACAGATGAGTGATGTCTACCGGGGAAACTCAGGGGTTTACATTTAAAGAGACACACACACCAAAACGGAGCGTTCTGAGAGAGCTGGTTTATACAGGGTCACAAACCTCCTCTGGTGCTTGATTCATGTTATATTTTGACCAAAGCACAGCACAGATGTTTCATTTAGACCACAGGGGGACTGTTTGAAAAGGTGGAGGAGGGGACTGTTTGAAAAGGTGGAGGAGGGGACTGTTTGAAAAGGTGGAGGAGAGGACTGTTTGAAAAGGTGGAGGAGGGGACTGTTTGAAAAGGTGGAGGAGGGGACTGTTAGAAAAGGTGGAGGAGGGGACTGTTTGAAAAGGTGGAGGAGAGGACTGTTTGAAAAGGTGGAGGAGGAGACTGTTTGAAAAGGTGGAGAAGAGGACTGTTTGAAAAGGTGGAGGAGAGGACTGTTTGAAAAGGTGGAGGAGGGGACTGTTTGAAAAGGTGGAGGAGGGGACTGTTTGAAAAGGTGGAGAAGAGGACTGTTTGAAAAGGTGGAGGAGGGGGACTGTTTGAAAAGGTGGAGGAGGGGGACTGTTTGAAAAGGTGGAGAAGAGGACTGTTTGAAAAGGTGGAGGAGGGGACTGTTTGAAAAGGTGGAGAAGAGGACTGTTTGAAAAGGTGGAGGAGGGGACTGTTTGAAAAGGTGGAGGAGGGGACTGTTTGAAAAGGTGGAGGAGGGGACTGTTTGAAAAGGTGGAGGAGGGGACTGTTAGAAAAGGTGGAGGAGGGGGCTGTTTGAAAAGGTGGAGGAGGGGACTGTTTGAAAAGGTGGAGGAGGGAACTGTTTGAAAAGGTGGAGGAGGGGGATGATATGTCCTCTTTAAAGTCAACATGTGGCTGACTGTGTCCTTCCTGTGTGCTCTCAGAAAGAGGTGAACGCGGAGGAGTACGGCCCCACCATGGCCGACCTGGAGAAGCAGATCGCTGCTCACAACATCCTGCACAAAGAGGTGGAGGCCTACAACGCGCAGCTCTGCGTCGCCTCAGCGGGCAGCAAGGTAAACCACTCTGCACACGTGTATGAAAACACTTTAACACGTTCTCCCGGATCACTCTGAAATGTTCATGTTGCCTTCTTGTGTTTTCAGGAGAAATACACAGCCCTGAAGAAACAGTACAACAACCTCTTGGTGAGTGAAGCTGGAACACTTTCTGTGCACGATTTGGAGTAAAAGTCGTCGACTATGAAGACGAAGAAAGAACATTAATGGTTCTTAAGAAGAAAGAATGTAATCTGTATTTTCTCTCTGTTTTCAGGATAACTCAAAGTGGCGTCAGCACTACCTGAAGAGCCTGTACGAGTACATGCAGGGCTGCAACAAGGAGCTGGCCTTCCTGGGGGAGGAGCAAGATAAGATCAAAAGTGAGGACTGGAGCGACCGCATGGTGGACCCGCCGGATGTCCGCAGGCAGTACGAGGTCAGCAACCGTCCTGACACCTTCTAAAGGGTTAAATATGAAGGCGGAGTCAAAGACGTTACTCATGTGTTTGTGATGTTTTTTTCTCGCTCCGTCAGAACTTTAAGAACAACAACCTGCTGTCCCACGAGAGCGAGGTGAACAAACTGCAGGATGAAGGAGACAGACTCGTCGACATGAAGCATCCTGCCAGCGCCACGATTCAGGTAACGCAGCCTTCATCAGGAAAAAAGACTCAAACTTTACAAACAGAAGAGGTTTTCAACTTTTTAAAACTTCTCACATTTACAGGCGCAAAGAGACGCTCTGCGGAACGAGTGGCAGAAATTCCTCAACCTCTGCATCTGTCAGGAGACTCACCTGGACAATGTGGAGGAGTACAAAAGGGTAAATATGGAGCACAAAGTGGTTTTTATGTGTCAGGAGGATTTCATGGCTTTGCCACCGACTTAACAGGTGTCATGTTTTTTTTTTTAGTTAATTTAGTCATTCTTACTTTTTGTCCACGTTTATGATTTTTAAAAAAAAGAAGGATTATGTGTCGTTTTAAATCATATTTGTCTTTTTTTGCCTTTCTTAGTACCAAATGGAGACGGAGCAGCTGTCGGAGACGCTGACCAAACTGAACAACAGCCTGGACCCGAAGGTGGTCAGCAAACAGAGCAACTCAGAGACTCTGCTGCAGCTGGAGGTACACAACCGCTTTATCGCCATGGTTACAAAAAACTGCAGGGCGCTCACATTAAACCTACACCGCCCTCTGGGAGCAGATTCTTCCATTTGATCTATTTATAAACATGTATTTGTGAAGGTGAAGAAGATTTTTTAAATTTTTTTTATTTAACCAGGAAAGAAAAATTGTTCATATTGTTCATACATTTTTTTAAGCCTTCATTCGACCAGGACCAGAAAGTAGTTAAAATTAAAAAAATCACACAAACAACGAGCAGCCACACCTTCAAATACAAAAAATACATTATTAGACATTAAAGTCTTTATATGTGATTTTTCACACTTAAATATAATATAAATCAAGTATCTCCTCTGAAAATAACTCTGTGAGTCATGACTGTCTACAATGGGTGTAACACCCGAGTCCCACTGTCTGTGATGTTTTCCGAGTCCTATCTGGGTGTGCGGTCAAAGAAGTCCATCCAACACGTGCAGACAACGAACAGTGATGAGAGAGAAAGTGGTTAAAACAAAAAACTTCAACTAATCAACCAATACATGATCACAAAGATATCATATTTAAAGAACTTCAGCACGGTTTTTCCTGCAGGAAAACGTTTGAGATGAGGATTTGTCGCTTTGTGTTTTTGAGATGAGTACGTGTGAGACATATTTTTTCCTCGTCGTTTGTTCCTCAGGCGGAGGAGAAGGCGGTGCAGAACAGCGAGCAGCTGCTGGCCGACCTGAGGAGACGCAGCACCACCATCGCTCCCCTGAAGCTGCGGCGCAGCACGGGCAACAGACCCATCACGCTGGAGTCCCTGTGCGACTGGGAGACGGACAAGGTGGAGCCTCTTCACATGATTCTCTCCTCTTTTGGTTGTTCGGCTGATAAATGTGCTTTTGTTTGTCCGGAGTAAACAAAGAGGTGACATATCCACAGCTGAGAGGATTGTAGTGATACTCACTGATGTTCTTTATTTATCGTTGTCATGTAGGCATCTCTGAACAGAGGGGAGAAGGTCACCCTGAAGTCCAACTCCGACATTGAGAACTGGGACATCACCTCCACTGACGGGTCCACAGGAACCTTCCCCGGAGTTTGCTTCCAGATCCCCCCGCCCGATCCAGACGCCATCGACAAAGTGGACCTGTGAGTAAAACCAGCGCCGTGTAGCTACGACAAACGACGCAGGAAAATGCAGTGACCTGTATTCTCATATGTTCCTCTGTCCATGTCCCCTCATCAGGCTGGGAGGTGAGCTCACAGACATCAAGAGGAGGAGAGCTGCTCTCGCTGCTTCCCTGAAGAATAACAAATCAGCCGTCTCCAGGCCCGTTCAATCAGGTCATTACCTTTAAATTCAACCTTTCATATCCTCTTCATTAGTTCTGTAAATCATTACATGAAGTATTTGAGAGCACTTGCACAAAACGTTTCCACTTCATCCTAAAATCAGATCCATCCATAAACATCCTCACATGAGTTGTTGCTCAGTTTGTTTTGAACAAGTCCTTCATGTGTTTTTTCTTTTGAAAGCATGAAAGCATCATCTTCTCCATGATAAGAGCGCCTTGTTTTGATTTGTTTTTTTCCTTTTTTTTGTTCCCCATCAACGTGCGCCTTCCTCACACAGAGCAGACTCTTTTATCCAAAGCGACGTACATCAGAGAGTAAGAACAACACAAGGAAGGATCTAGAAAAAAGGGAACAATGTCAGTAAGAGCAAACGATCAGCTTTGAGTCTGATTGGACACACAGGTGCTGACAGGAAGTGACCAGAGGCAAAGCACAACATTGAGGGCAGTTCTTGAGAGCTCTAATCAGTATAGAAACCATCTTATAAGTTGTCGTTATCAAACAAAAACCATCGTCATTACCATCATCATCATCAATAATATGGAGACCATCATCATTAAGTTAGTAGGTATTCATGAAAGAGCTGGGTCTTTAGCTTTTTCTTAAAGGTGCAGAGGGACTCTGCAGATCACATGGAGTTTGGAAGTTCATTCCACCACCGGGGGGCGACAGAGGAGAAGAGTCTAGTCAGAGACTTAGGACCCTGTTGTGAAGGTTGGATCAGACGCCTTTCATTGGCAGAGCGTAGTGGGCGGGAGGGAGTGTAGACCTCGATGAGAGAGTGAACTCCTGATAACTTCAGACTCTTCTCTTTATTAAACAAAAGTCTCTCGTTCCCTTCCTTCAGCTGCACCATCCTCCTCCCCGCTGGATCCCAAAGCCACAGCGTTGGCCCAGCAGCTGGACAAGCTGGACGACGACCTGGCCAGCGCCGAGGAGAGCATGCTGAGCCGCCTGCGGACCCCGCTGGACCGCAGTGACCCGGCCGGAGATCTGGCCAAGAGGCTGAGAGAACAGCAGGTGAGAGGAGCAGAGTCTCACACACGGAGGAGAGCACCAGGAAGTGTGTTTTTCATCTCTTCTTAAGTTGCTGATGTTTTCACTTTTGCAATATTTGCACAGGATGCACAGGACAACATGTTTTATTTTAACCAACGGATGCATTGTCTTTGTTATTCTGAATCTCTTGTCCACAAATGTTGTGCTTTGTGCAATAAATGTGTTTATCTAAATCTATCTCCACAGATCGAACAAAGATCTAAGAAAGATATTGGCAGAAATATCGGTATCTGATTGTTATCGGTATCGGCCCCAAACATTTCCATATCGGTCGGGCCCTAATAGAAATTTTAAAAAAAGGGAATCTAATCACAGATTGTATTAATAATGGCGTCCAAACAGACCGACTGTTTCTCACAATCAAAGCACTTTAACGATCAAAAATGTTTTCTTGTTTCACTCGGTGACTAAAACTGATTAGATGTCAGGTATTTGATGAAACAGAATTTGATGCTGATTCAAAAATACACAAAACTCCTGAAAATGTCACAAAAATGAGCGACGTGTGTGAACGCAAACAGCCGACATCTTCACCCGACTTTACTCGCCTGTGTTCTAGTAAATGGCGGGCTGTCCTGACATTCTCAGCTTTGATTTCAGTATCATAAATAATGTCCATGTGTCCCCTCACAGCAAGCCGCCGATGCTCTGAAGGCTCTGGAGAAGCAGAAGTTGGCTGCGCAGGCTGACCTGCAGCCGCTGCTGTCCAAAGACCCCGGTGTCACCTCCTCGGGACTGCCGCTCAAACTGAGCACTGCCAACAACAAGCACGACAGCATCGCCGCCCTCGCCGACCTCTACAACAAGAAGTACGTTTTGGTTTGAGGTGTTTCACATGAGCAGTGGCATGGTGTGGGATTTTAGATTTACCTTATTGATGGTCATGTTGTGGTCTCAGTTCACTCATCAGTACATGTCGTTCTTCAGAGCTAATGCGTCTCTCGGCCTGGAGAATCAGATCAAAAAGGTGGACGGCCTTGTTTCTGGATTCGAGAAAAAGATGAGTGATGACAGTCCAATCCCTGACGTACCAAACGCTCTCCAAGCCCGCACCGATGACATCCAGGTGAGGACATTTTGCAAAAAAAGTCTTTTTTCATCAGCTCTATTTTTGATGTGACAGATTTGACATTGCGCGTCTTCCTTTCCGTGTTCAGTATCAGCGGAAGGCTGTGGCGGCGGCTCAGGACGACATGAAGAAGCTGAGTCAAGATCTGGAGGCCACGGAGCAGCTGTGCAGCTCTCTGCAGCAGGGCTACCAGGAGTACTGCCCCGACATCCAGCGCCAGAGGACTGAGGTCAAGCAGCTGCAGACGCGCTACGCTAATGTGGCTAACCAGCTGAAGGAGAGGTGAGGATCTACAAATGCTTTGAAAGGACCAAAACCTGAGCTACTCAGCAGATCTTTGAATTGAAGTGACCATAACGCTGGACTTTTACAATTTTTATCATAGAGAAAACATCTTACAAGACGCTGCGGGCAAAAACCAGGAGTTCCAAAGCACAAGCAAATCCCTGAAATCTTTCCTGGACAACCTGCCGAAGGACCAGATCAATCCCAACGATGACCTGTCTCAGATCGCCGCCAAGCAGCGCTCTCAAGAGGTGAGACTCAAAAAACCCAAAATCAGGAGCATCCACTCTTTTCTTCATGTCTTATTCTTTGCATGGTAAAGTATCTGTTAAAAGAAGCTATGTACAAATAGAAGATTATTTTAACAACAAAATCTGTTTGAATGACACACAGAGGGTGGCAGAGGACCTGAAGAGGAAGGGAGACGACATGGACAGAGTGACCGACCTGTCTCGAGACCTGCAAAGTCTGCTCAGCGTAAGGCTCAAATCCATGATAATACAATGCTACGAAAAAACAACAAAAGAAATGCATTTCTGGTTGTTTAAAATGAACACATTTAACCATCTAATATCTCATGATTCATAACTTTTAAATGCATTTACTAAACAGTTGTTTGCAGATATTCTACACATTGAAACCGACGTTTAAGATTAGCATGCTGGATTGGATTATTCTTTGCAAAAAAAAAAAAACCTGCATGCCATACCTGATTTTTTTGTTGTTGTGTCCGTGCAGGATTATGAAACCAACGTTGACAAATACAACAGCACACTCGAGGACTCTGGAGCGACGGTTGCACAGAAACCGCGCCTGTCCACACTGACTGAAGCTGTCCAGAAAGAGGTAACATTCAACTCTCTATTTTTTTGTTTTTACATATATTTAAAGCTGAAGGATGCTGATGGATTTGCTGTATGCTCATTTTTCCTACAGGAAAGGGATCTGGTCAACCGTTACGCTGAAGCGTCAGCTGAAAGTTCCCAACGGCAAAAGCAGATGGACTTGGCTAAGAATCTTGTTTCACTAGTAAGACGTCAAGCCGTTAATTTAACTGCACTTTGTTTACTTGACTTTAAAGGCTTTATATGTGATTTTTCACACTTAAATATAATATAAATCAAGTATCTCCTCTGAAAATAACTCTGTGAGTCATGACTGTCTACAATGGGTGTAACACCCGAGTCCCACTGTCTGTGATGCTTTCCAAGTTTTCCGAGTCCTATCTTCACTTTGTTTACATCGCCAGGACAGCCGGCTGACTCCTCCCCTTGCGTATAAAAGTTGTTTAATTGAGGGACTAGAGAAAAGAAGAATAACATACTGTACTCACTGCTTAACTGAGTTTCTAGATCACGCTCATTTCAGGTAAATTTACATGCAGTGTGAAGATACGAGCAAAATAAAGATCGCTAGCATTAGCATGCTAACACAACAATGCACCGCGACGCATATAAAGCCTTTAAGATATGTTCTCTAAAATACTGAAAAAACACAGATGGCCTCCACTTGACCTGTAACCATTCACTTCATTTGCTCTTCCTGCTGCAGAATGAAGAGAAAATCACCATGGTGGCACAGCAGCAGGTGCAGCTTGAAAGCCAGCAGAGGAGTTCTTTGGAGTTAGACACTCTGGCCAAGGAGCTCGAAGAGGAGAGGGAGAGGGCGACTCATGTCCAGGTCGAGTTAAGAACCTATAAAGAGAGGCTGCTGTCCCTGAAGAGTCGCAGAGGAGTGGAGCGTGTCCAGGAGAAAGAAGTGCTGCAGTACTACCGGGACCCAAAATTGGAGAGCGATTTGGCTGACCTGCAGAAAATTCTAAATGAAGAGATCTACAAGCGTAGCACCAACGTGAGTGAGCTTGAGTTGATCACCAAAAAAGTCACCATCCAGGAGGAAACCCTTCAAAAAGCCGCGCCAAAACTGGTGACCAGAGAGGTGACGGAGTTCGAGAAAGATCCTCAGCTGGACGTAGAGGCTGCGAAGATACGAGACGAAATAGAAAGGATGAGAAATGAAATCAGAGTGAGAGACGGAGAGCATATACAGATGCGGACGGAGGTCACAATCCTTCAGCAGAAGAGGCCGCCGATCAAAGAGAGGGTGGTCAAGAAGGAGGTGGTGAAAGTGGAGAAGAACCCGGAGATGTTGAAGGCGGTGCGGACGTTTGAGACGGAGATTTCCGACGAGAACAACAAGGTGAAGCTCCTCAACGATGAAATCTTCCAGACTAGGAGCATGATCAACGCACTGGAGAGACTCATTCCAAACATCCAGCCAAAAGTTATCACCAAGGAGGTGAAAAAGATCGAACAGGACCCCCAGCTCATCAACGAATCTAAGACGATTCGAACCACCATAGAGGAAGAGAGGATCGAAAACAACTCTTTGTCCAGAGAGTTGTCCGAGCTCCAGAGCCGCTACAGAGAAGTTCAAACCTGGAGGCCCAAAGTCGAGGTGAAGGAAATTGTCAACGAGCTCTACCGGATCGACCCCAACACAGAGGTGGAGATAATGCGGCTCAGGAAAGACATCCAAGACTCCACAAAACAGCACACTGATCTCGAGAAAAATATCAGCCAGGTCACATCTGAGGTGAACATCCTCCGGGCTGAGAAACCCAAAGTGGAGATGAAAGAAGTTCTCCAAGAGGTGGTGAAGGAGGAGAGAAGCCCTGAAAATGAGCGGGAGATCCAGAGGCTGAACACCCAGATGAACCATTCGCACTCCACTTACAGCACCCTCCATGACCAGGTGATCAGACTCAGGAGGGAAAGAGATGATCTGAAGGCCGAGAAGTCCAAGATAGAGACCAAACTGGTCGAGAGAGAAGTCATCAAGTACGAGCCCGATCCCCTGTTGGAGAAAGAAGCTGACCGCCTTAGGAAAGACGTGCGGGAGGAGGCGCAGCTGAGGCGCAGCATCGAGGAGATGGTGTTTGATCTGCAGAACAAATACATCCTGCTGGAGAGGCAGAAGCCCGAGGAGAAGGTGGTCATGCAGGAGATCGTGCGTTTGCAGAAGGACCCGCGGCAAATGGTTGAGCACGATAAGCTCAGCAGGAACCTGGACGAAGAGGTGAAGAACAGGCGTCAATTCGAGCTGGAGTTGCAGCAGCTTAGATCACAGATTGAAGATAAAGTCAGGCTCCTCAGAGAGAGCGACGAGCGCCAAAAGAGGATCCAAGCCGAGTCCGAACTCCGAGAGATCCGAATGCGCATCACGCAGCTGGAGAACGCTCCGCCTCCCGTCGAGGAAAGCATCATCGTCGAGGAGTTACTGAAGGTGGAAAGAGACCCGATGTTGGAGAGGGCGACAAATGGACTGCGGTCGGGGTTGGACAAGGAAACCAGCGATATGTTGCGTCTCCAGAGAGAAATCCGGAGCATCACTCTTAGGCTCGAGATCCTTCAGAGGGAGAAGTCCGGAGAGAAGACGGTGTATAAAGAGGTCATCCGTGTCGAGAAAGACCAGGGCGTGGAGGCGGAGCGGGATCGCCTGAGGGAGCAGGCATCTCAGACCAAATTTGCCAGACAGGACCTGGAGGACGAAATCAGACGATTGAATGATAAGATCAACCTCATGTTGAACGGCAAGTCAAGCACTTCAAGGGAGGAGACGACCCTCACTCTGAACAGAGACGCCTTGCTGAGGGATAAGGACAACCTCACTCGGGAGCTCAGGACTCTGGAAGCCAAGAGGCAAGACACCAGCGTGTCGTTCCAGCAGCAGAGCAAACTGATCAACGAGAGGACACACATGAACAAGCAGAAGAGCCTCAAGATGTCGTCCGAAACGCAGCACCTGGAGAGGCAGATCCTGGATGAAAAGGACAAGATCCACATGAGGGACAGCACCATCCGGGACCTTCTGATGAGCCTTCAGAAAGAGGAGCATGTGGAGACAAGAACCAAAGAGACCAACGTCTCCACCAAAATCACCATCCTGGATCCAGACACCGGCAAAGACATGTCCCCCTATGATGCCTACCTGCAGGGCCTGATTGATCGTTCCCAGTACATCCATCTGCAGGAGCTGGAGTGCGACTGGGAGGAGATCACCTCCATGGGGCCCGACGGGGAGACATCCGTGCTGCAGGATCGCAAGAGCGGAAAACAGTTCTCCATCAAAGATGCGCTGAAGGCAGGCCGGCTGACGGAGAATCAGCTAAAGCAGTACAAACAGGGCAAGATCCCCATCTCGGAGTTCGCCTTGCTGGTCGCCGGTGACAACAAGAAGCAACCTCAGTTCAACTCCATCATCCCAAAGTCCAGCACAACAGTGAATTCTGCCCCTCCAAACCCCTCAGAAGTCTACCCTGTGGCCGGAATAATGGATGCAAACACTGAGACCTGCTACACAATTCGGAATGCCACCCTGCGCAAACTCATCGATCCCAGCACGGGTCAGAGACTTCTGGAGGCTCAGGCATCGACAGGCGGCATCATTGACATCAACACCAACGAGAGATGTACGGTTCACAAGGCGGCGGCCCGAGGCCTCGTCGAAGACAGCCAAGTCCAGCGGCTACTCAATGCTCAAAAGGCCTTTGCGGGTGTTGAAGACCCCATGACGAGAGAGTGTTTGTCCGTGGGCGAGGCCATCCAGAAGGGCTGGATGCCGAAGGACACCGGCCTCCGCCACATGGAGGCACAGCACCTGACCGGAGGCCTCATCAATCCCAATACAGGTCGCCGAGTGAGCATCATGGACGCCATTGAGAACAAGATGATCGACAGCTCAATGATGAGGGAGCTGCAGGCGGAGTCAACCTACATCAAGGATATTGTCGACCCAATCACAAAGGAGAAGATCAACTACAAACAAGCTCTGGATCGCTGCAAGAAAGACCCATTGTCCGGCCTCCCCATGCTGCCCGCCTCCTCCAAAGAGTCTGGTTACACCTCTAAATATGCAAGATTCTAGATATTTTTACGACATACTTATCTGATCCTTGCTGGTCAAATATGTACTATTATAAGAAATCAATGCCAAATGAATCTCTTAGGATGTTTATTTGACTCAGGAAGCGTCTTCTACCACAAAGCTTTCTGTCTGCCGAAATTATCGCTGCTGAGCTGCCTTTGTTTACCGAACATGTTTGATGCGAGCAAGACGTTTTTTTGATTTTTATTTAAAAAACCAGAGAATATAAATTCATTTTATCTGTGATATCGTTGTGTTATTTGGGATTCTGGGACAAGGTGCAATGCTTTTTACCAAGATTGATTTGATTCTGTATTACTCATGGGCTATCCTTGACATTGTTCACTTTAAACTCAGTCTTGTTTGATACTTTATGAAGATATATCAATAAATTTAAATTATAATGGATAAAGAGCATGGACTCCCTTTCTTTTATTAGTGTTATGCCTTTTTATAAAACAGGGAACATGAAGGTTTTTGTAAGAACTCAGTTGAAACAAAATCTGGGCGACTCCACTGTAAGCACGTTTCCAATTGGGAAATTCTTAATGCACATTTGAAGCAGCTGTGTCGGGAGGTTTTTGGGTCTTAAACAAGCGGCAACCTTGAAGGTCTTGAAAAATGAAGCCAATGCAGGAGTGCAAAGATCCTGCAGTTCCTCGAGTGTCCACCAGAGGCTGGCTGCAGAAGCACAGGAAGTCACATACACACCCATTCTAAAAAGCCTGTTTTTACAGCAGAGATTAACATGTTTACAGCCTGGTTCAAAAAACCAAATAGGTGTGATTAGCTCATGTCTCGATGGACACACACTGTACGGGGGGTGAATGTTTTTCAATGGTTCCATTTTGATTTTGAAAACGATGCGTGTTAACCATAGTCAGACGCGTAGCTGACATGACTGACAGGTGGGCGCTGTGTAACGGTTTGTCAGGAGTCTTAAAACCCGCCTCAGCTCCAGCTCTCAGCCTGTCGTTAGGTTGACTGAAAGACAATCACTCCTCATTAATTTTAAAATATGTGATTAACTTTATTTACCTGTTAAACTCCTTCATATGAAATAATGTGTTAAAAAATTAGTGCAAAAACAAATTGCAGTTCCTCAAGTGTCCACTTGAGGCTCACTCCAAAAGCTGCAGAATCCTCATTAAAACCCATGCTAAAATGTCAATTTTTACAGCAGATATAAACTGAATACAACCTCCTAAAATAATTTTTTTGGTCTGAGTAGCTCATTCCTATTCTTATTAGTGCACACTGTAGGGAGGGGGGTGAAGTTTTTTTTAAACTTGTGTTTGATTATATTTAGGTGTATCCATGTGATTGTGGAGAATGAGGCATGTCAGGCGTGAAAATCAGTGCAGCTCGAGTTGACTGCCTGAACGAGGTCGTGAAAGGTTAAAAATGAGTAAAGTCAAAGTTGATTTAAATAAATAATAGAAGATTCCCAAATCTGAATATGATGAGAAGCTTCCACATTCATCCCTCAAGTGACTTTATTAGATCATATTGGGTTTATCAAAATTGGTCACTACAACATCAGATCACAAAGTTACATGAGAGGAAAAAATGACTCCAAGTCGTAAGCTTTGGACCCAAAACCAGCTGTTAGTTCTGCAGAAAATAGTTTATAATGTGAAGAAATCCAATGTGACAAACTGCAGGAAACTTGTGTCACTCACTTTTAACCAAACACTCGTTGAGTTAACCTGAGCTCGTATCAGGGTCTTCCAAACAGCCTCAGAGGCGGCTCTGTGCTCCTGACACTCAGTGAGAGAACCACGTGAAACTTCCTGAACAAAAGAAAAGAGAGCCGGCTCAGGTAACATGTTCAGGCTGTGCAGCATCAGCCTGTTTCTGCTCCCTCTCGCTGAAGAAGCTTCTCTGCTCGTTGATGGCTCTCTGAAGAAGAGCGATGTTCACTCCATCGACGCAGTTCAGCACACGGGCACGGACCATCACGCCCACATCTGGAGGGAGAGAAGATACAGGTTAAGACAGGTATAACAGTTAAGCGTCTACACTGTAAAAAACAACTTTTAGTAAAAATATTGAATAAATTGTGTTGGTAAGAAAATCCCAAATGATGAGAAATGTTGCCGAATCAGATTCTGCGGATCCCAATGTTCTCACAAGTTTCAGATCATGAGGTAAACGTATGTTGAGGTAAACGTATGTTGAGGTAAACGTATGTTGGAGTAATCCCAGGATGAGTCACCAGACGGCTTCAAGCCTCTATGTAAGCCAGTGAAACCTCTTAACATAGACTTTCTTCTCCAGCAGCCCTCCCCTGGCAGCCCTGCAGCGTTCTGACCCCCCCCAGGAAGGCTTCCAGTGAGCTGGCCAATGAATGAATTTTAAGAGGGGAGTATTATTATTATCATAATTAATCACAAAAAAATGAGCCTTTCCTTACCTTCAGCATTTTCTATCTCACCCAGAACTATATATTGGGCCCCAATTATGGGGTCAAAGGGCTCCACGTACAGCGTGTGGACGACCATCTGGTGCTGTTTTGAAGCATGCTGAGCAGACAATGTTGCCCTGGACTCCTCGGGTCGGTAACTGGCCAGTCTGAAAAAATGAACAGAGAGGATCAATGTCTTAGTCAGCCCAGATGATTTCATTTTATCCTGACTTTTTGAACGTGTATGATGCAGCGTAGTCATTATTTTGAAACGGTTTTTGGGTCTAAGTCAGAAATACACCTTTGTTTTTTAATGTAGGTGGAAAGTTAAATTGTTGTCTACTGTTTTCTAAATAAAACTAATTTAGGAATGCGTTTATAGCTGAATAAATGACCTGATGTTCCGAAGTAAAATTTACTGGGAACAAGTTAATACCTTGTGCGTACAAGTTATTATGTTATGGCCACAAGATATTATCCAACTCATGTAGCCTACATATCTATTGTGCACACAAGATATTGATAACTTAATAACACATTTTTTGGGACTTCAGGGGCCGTAGCATTTTGAAAAAGTAAAATTAACAAATGTTTTAGATACAAGGCAATCCAGAACTCTTCATGTGTTTCTCTCTCTATTTGTTGTTGTTGTTGTTGTTTTGTCTGTTTGGGGTGAAAAACAAACACAAACAATAAAAAACTACCTGCCGAATGTCCTCACTGACTCTCCTTCCTTAGCTGCTCCATTATTAACTTCCCAGGGGAAATAAAAGACTGCAGCTGCGGGGAGCATCGCCATAACACGGGCTAAAATGAGTTCACACTAAATCATTTCAAATTGTATGAAGCGTTGAGCAGAGCAATGCGGAGTACTTCCGTGGTGTGACGTCACATCACTTGTTTAGCTCTCCGCCTCTCGGGGGCTTTCTGCGCCTGCGCAAAGAGGAGGCCGTGTCAGGAGCACTTGTCAGGGGTTGGATCTGCTGCCGGAGGTTACACAACCCACCTCTCCACATAGGATACTTCTTACCGAACAAAAAACAACAATACTTCACTCGGATAACCAACCATGAATCCCGATATTTTGAAAGAGCGGAAAAATGCCACTTTTGACGTCGAGAAACTCACCTACATTCTGGACGGAGGCCCAGAAAAGACAAAAAGGAGGCGAGAAATTGGTGAGTGTTTTGCTCCTTCACGTACGGATACTTCTACAAACTTTAGGTGATGAATATGGCAGTAGAGATGTTTATTAGACATAAAGTATTGTTGAGAAAAAGCTAATTTGCTATGTGGTTGCTAACGGCGACCCTCTAGCTTTATAAACATTATAAGTTGACCTGACCTAATCTAAATCTAAACGTTTTTAGGCAAAGTGTCCCCCTAAAATCCCATTAAAGGTGTTGTTTCTGAAAATATTAATGTATTGGCTATTAAGCAGTACTAGGAGGTTAATTCGGCGTGTGTAATTGTTAACAAATGAGTAGTTTTAAAAAGTTAAGTGATATCATAATCACGATTGTTTTGATTGATGTTAAGTAGGGATGTAACGATTAACTCAACTCACGATATGATTCACGATCCGACCCTATATACATGCAATAACCCCCAATTTCCACATCCTCTGTGCGTGCCACAGTCTGTCAGCGCCACAGTTTTGCTCAGTCGGACGGCGTGCACCCTGCCCCGGTTGATCCGTTTCTGCAAAGTGAGCCGACGAAGCGCAGCTGAACACACGTCACAGGAGAACGCCAAGATCAGAGAATACAGAGTTTGACTTTCTGAGGATGATTTGTTGTTTGTTGTTGATAAAGTGAGGACAATTACGATCGTGATTCCTTATATCGTGTTTTGGATGGAGAGATATCAGAGGTGGCTGCCCACAGCGAGAGCAGGTGGGGGGTCAATGCCTTGCTGAAGGGCACCTCGGTCAGGCTCAGGAAGTGAACTGGAACCTCTCCAGCTACCAGACCAATTTCCAGACTTTGTCCGCACCGGGTCTCCTAAGTTGGGATCCGGTTCCCAACTTAGTTCCCTACAAACCGAGCTACTGCCACATGATACATGCTTATAATACTAAATAAACAACAAATAAACTAACTGTTTTTGAGGTAGTGGTGATGTACTCTGAACAACAAACACTTTGAAACATTTACCAAACATGACAAAACCCTTTGATCAAAGCGCAACACAGCATGCAGCACAATAGTCCTTTAATCTCGATCATGCTGTTTTCAACATCGTGGGAAGCCAAAATCGCAATCAAAAACGTATTGAGGCTGACAAGAACAATGCAATTTTACATGATACAAACAAAGAGTGTGAAGCCGACCTGTAACACTGAGAGTTTGTAGTCTGTATTTTTACTCTTGCACCTACTGTATGATCTGATGATCTTTTACATTTAGTACACAGCGATGAAATTATATTACTTGCAGCATGATCATAAAAGCCCGATGCACCACAGATATGAAAACTGTATGAAACCATAAACACAGAAGATATGGAAAGAGAAGAGAAGTGGTTCAGATAGAAGTGATTGTACCCGACCTAAAAAGCCTCTGCATGTTTCTAATAAGCTCCACGAGCAGAAACGTGCTCAAACTAGGATCAATATTGGAGATGCTTTTGAAAAATGGAGAGAGGTTAGAACACAGAAAGGTTTACAGACCCATGCAGAGCTGGATAAACACTGAAGCTTCAGAGTCCACCACATGGTGACCTGAGTGAGCATCGACTCTAGAGAGGAGGGGGGGGGGGGGGGGGGGGGGGGGGGACAGCTCTCTACAATATTTATAATTTAGACTGCAGTACCCATTTTAACCACTAGGGGTCAGAGTTACATACTGCTCCTTTAAGATCAACCATCATGCAGTGACTTATTTTAGTAATGTCTGATTAAATATTCATGAATACATCAGGATTGTCTTATGTTTATGAAGTTCTGCATCAAACTACACTCCTATGTGAATGAAAGCTTGAAGGTTTGAATAGGATATGCTGGTTCCTCCAAATTCAGGCAAATTTATCCTTTCATTATGTCTGGATATCCACGTCCTACATATGTACAAGATACTCAATTTAATGATTATTTAGCAGTTGCATACTACAAGAGCCCCATTTCTAATTTCCTTTACATTCTCCTCTCCAGAGTCAATGGTTCTCAGCGACCCGGACTTCAAGGAGGAGAACCCGTGTTTCCTGTCCCGCAGTGAGCGTTACGACCAGGCTGTCAGGAAAAGTGCCCAAATGATCCTGAAGCTCAGAGAGTACGGCATCGCAGACCCGGAGGAGATCTACTGCTATAAGAAGTATGTGGTAAAGGAGCCGGCAGGCCACAGTTACACTGTACATCCAGAAGAGTAAAAACCTCATTCATGTTAGACACAAGAAGACCTCAGAACCGGGGGTGATGTCGTATGTGTTGATTAAAAAGTTCTCACAGAGGTTCTTGGGTTTGGGTAAAATCTGAGCCTGTTGATTTTGATAGAGAACTGTACTGCTTTAACATGATTTGTTTTGTCCCAAGGAGATCAAAATATCGATCAAAGTTGTTCCTTTACCCTCGTAAACAGAGAGGTAACACACAATGAGTTTAGCAATACAAACATAGACAAATCCAAACAAACTATTT
The DNA here is from genome assembly GCF_963584025.1 of Labrus mixtus. NCBI lineage: Eukaryota > Metazoa > Chordata > Actinopteri > Labriformes > Labridae > Labrus > Labrus mixtus. Next base: position 33,589,498 of record NC_083613.1, on the reverse strand, counting down.
CTGCTTTGTGGGAGTAATTCTGCTGTTTTTGCTCTCCTGAGGCAGGTGATGAAACAAAGACTCAGATCTAGTACGTCTACTCATCATTTCACGTTTCATATTTGCCGACTCAATGTCTTCATATGAAGCGAACTATTGTGACCTCTGAGAGATGTGATAAGAGGAGTCGCTTCATTTCAGTGATGGACATGTGATGTTGAACCATTCAGCTGTAATGGCTCTTCACCCTCGTTGCACTCTACCACAGTAATCATATAATATACACAACCTGGTTGTTTTTTTAACTGAAGTGCAATCTGCAAAACAGTTTGAGCGTCTATAAAGCAACAGGTGTTTGTTGATGTAGTTTGGGCTCTATGGCAAGCTGTTTGAACATTTTATTTAATTCTAGACATTCTCCAATTAGAATTATATACCAGATATCCTTACTAACATTTCTCCAATCCAGCTGTTTTCACATTAGTGACAATTGTGATTCAGATATTCAGAGTGATATTCTTACTAGCAAGTCCTTTTCAGTTTGCAGTTACTCAACAGTGCTGTAACAAAGTTCTGTAGTCATCACACCTTTGTACTTACTTAATGCACCTGTAGCTGTGGTGTGAGATCATATTGCATTTCGGTGTTGCAGAAGCACAAGAGGTGCACACTGCAATAGCTTCAGACACACACTAGGGCTGTGCAATACATCCCAATTTCATCGTAAACACTTCATGAGCATTCACAACAAACACACTGCATAAGTCTGAATGTATCGCGACAAATCCACATTCACACATTGACGTACCAGCGGGAGCAGCTTGGGGTTCAGTGTTTTGCCCAAGGACAATTTGACATGTGGCTCAACCCCTTATCTTCTGGTTGAGAGGCGACCGACTCTACCACTGAGCCACAGCCGCCCAGTCTAGTTATTCAATCTTGAAATGGCTTGCCATAGAGCCTGCATAATATGAGCAGAGCCTTAATCTACAGTCTTGATGTTAGAACAAAATAGGGTTAATGACTTAGCGCTTTGTAAATATATATAATATGAATATAGTGCATTTAACAACAAAAATAGAATACCCTCTTTCACACAAATGGGTTCAATATGGTGGACCATTTCTATCACACAGGCTCCACAACTATCCTGTTCCTCTACCAGACAACTGGACAATAGAAGGGTTTAGAAATGGTTATAGAACAACATTCGAAGCTGTTTGTAGCCGAGAGTCAAATGCAGTCAGCGGGGGCAAAGTTCATCAAAGTGTGTCAGAGGGTATGCACTCCTCTAACATGTATGCAGGTGGACTGTACCAGACAGATTTAAGATGAGCTCTATGGTAGAGTTCAAAATGATTTTCTATTGACACAAGTGTAGAGTTTAAGGACATTTTAAAACACACTGAAACTGTTTGTACATCACAAGACTCTTTGAGACTTTCAGTGTGCTTTGTTCCTGAACCATGCTTTTATTAAGCAGCACTTACATACAGTTGCAAGAAAAAGTATGTGAACCCTTTGGAATTTCCTAGTTTTCTGCATAAATTGGCCATAAAATGTGTTCTGATCTTCATCTAAGTCTCAACAAAGACAAACACAGTCTGCTTAAACTAATACAACACAAACAATTATATGTTTTCATGTTTTTATTGAACACAACATGTAAACATTCACAGTGCAGAGTGGAAAAAGTATGTGAACCCTTGGATTTAATAACTGGTTGACCCTCCTTTGGCAGCAATAACCTCAACCAAACGTTTCCTGTAGTTACAGATCAGACCTGCACAACGGTCAGGAGGAATTTTGGAACCATTCCTCTTTACAAAACTTTTTCAGTTCAGCAATATTCTTGGGATGTCTGGTGTGAATCGCTCTCTTGAGGTCATGCCACAGCATCTCTATCGGGTTGAGGTCAGGACTCTGACTGGGCCACTCCAGAAGGCGTATTTTCTTCTGTTGTTGATTTACTTCTGTGCTTTGGGTCGTTGTCCTGTTGCATCACCCATCTTCTGTTGAGCTTCACTTGGTGGACAGATGGCCTTAAGTTTTCCTGCAAAATGTCTTGATAAACTTGGGAATTCATTTTTCCGTCGATGATAGCAATCTGTCCAGGCCCTGATGCAGCCCCAAACCATGATGCCCCCTCCACCATACTTCACAGTTGGGATGAGGTTTTGATGTTGGTGTGCTGTGTCTTTTTTTCTCCACACATAGTGTTGTGTGTTCCTTCCAAACAACTCCACTTTGGTTTCATCTGTCCACAGGATGTTTTGCCAGTTGTGCTGTGGAACATCCAGGTGCTCTTCTGCAAACATCAAGTGTGCAGCAATGTTTTCTTTTCTTCTCCATGGTGTCCTCCCATGAACTCCATTCTTGTTTAATGTTTTACGTATCGTAGATTCGTCAACAGAGATGTTAGCAATGTGCCAGAGATTTGTGTAAGTCTTTAGCTGACGCTCTAGGATTCTTCTTCACCTCATTGAGCATTCTGCGCTGTGCTCTTGCAGTCATCTTTACAGGACGGCCACTTCTAGGGAGAGTAGTAACAGTGCTGAACTTTCTCTATTTATAGACAATTTGTCTTACCGTGGACTGATGAACATGTATGTAACCCTTTCCAGCTGGTTCACATCAGACAATGCTTCTTGAGAGTAGCAAACTCAAAACTGGAGTGTGTTTTTTATAGGGCAGGGCAGCTTTAACCAACACCTCCAATCTCGTCTCATTGATTGGACTCCAGGTTGGCTGAGTCCTGACTCCAATTAGCTCTTGGAGAAGTCATTTGCCTAGGGGTTCTCATACTTTTTCCACCCTGCACTGTGAATGTTTACATGTTGTGTTCAACAAAAACATGAAAACATATAATTGTTTGTGTTGTATTAGTTTAAGCAGACTGTGTTTGTCTATTGTTGAGACTTAGATGAAGATCAGAACACATTTTATGACCAATTTAATCAGAAAACTAAGAAATTCCAAAGGGTTCACATACTTTTTCTTGCAACTGTATATCCTACAAATTCATTTCAACTGCTTGGAGTGTGGATCATCCTGGATCAGATCAGCACCCCATGTACCTTGCTGGGCCTCTGGATGGTTAAATGATTGTATGATTGGGCAATCAGCATCGAAGAAGTCCTTAAATCAGAATTGAGGAAGAAGCCCCAGGAGGCAATGAAAAAGAGAGAAATATGTTTCCAGACAGAATTAGGGTTGTCACAAATTATACCAGAACTTTAAACAAGGCTAGTTTAATTCAAACTATATCAACACCTGTTTCCATACCAGAGAAGAATAGACGTCCTTCCAATTGTTCTTCCAATATTAGATAATTTCTTGTAAATGGAGCGCCGCAGTAACGAGTCTTAAAATGCAGAAAATAATTAGCATTTAAAGAACAGTAGAAGGAAACTCCTGTGATTCAGTCCCTCCACAAATGGAGGTCGCTGCACTCGGAAAAGGACTTAAGATGTACAAAAATAGAATTCAGTGGATACCTTCTTCAAGACAGGATCCAAAGAAAATACTGGAGCCAACAAATCACTTAAGGCAAATTTAATGAAGGTGCAAAAGACCTTTAGGGTGCCTAGAACTTGTATTGGAGGTACTTGATATCAGAACAGGTATTGATGTCATTTGAGTTTTCCAAGAATCACATTGAACTCCTACAGCACACTGAAGACATTTTCACATGATTGTATCCACTGAGTTTATCTTAAGCATACAATTCAGCCCTAAAAGTCACATTATCTTTCAGTGCCTCAAATAATAACTCAGCCATTGCACCGCTTATAAAACTTAAAGGAGCAATCAGTGAGATGATAAAGGTATCTTACTATATGATCAGACATGAAGGAAACATGCTATGTTGAAGTGCTGGCTTCTCTGACAACAATGCAGCAGCCAGTATGTCCTCCTTCTAACTTTAGATTCTGCTCCTGAATGCTCTGGATTTGTTTGGAGCAGAGAAGGTAGGCGGTTTTAAGACACACCCCCACACGGCCGTTTTGGACGCCCCTCGGTTTACCAGATATGAGAGCAGTTATCAGGTCAACAGGTGTTGCAGTGATGGAAGCGGGCAAGAGAAGTGGTTCAGATAGAAGTGATTGTACCCGACCTAAAAAGCCTCTGCATGTTTCTAATAAGCTCCACGAGCAGAAACGTGCTCAAACTAGGATCAATGTTGGAGATGCTTTTTGAAAAATGGAGAGAGGTTAGAACACAGAAAGGTTTACAGACCCATGCAGAGCTGGATAAACACTGAAGCTTCAGAGTCCACCACATGGTGACCTGTGTGAGCATGGACTCTAGAGAGGAGGGGGCGGGGGGGGGAGACAGCTCTCTATGATGTTTAGAATTTAGACTGCAGTACCCATTTTAACCACTAGGGGTCAGAGTTACATACTGCTCCTTTAAATTAACAGCAAACTGACCTTGAAGTTGTGTCTTCTAAACTCTCCCTTTACTCAGTATCATCAAGGGAAACCAACGTGAGGCCTTTGGGCTACACTTTAGCATGTTCCTCCCAACCCTGTACAACCAGTGTGACCCTCAGCAGGCCCGGAAGTGGATACCTCTGGCAGAGTCCTTCCAGGCCATTGGCACTTATGCCCAAACCGAGTTGGGTCACGGTCAGTCCTGGACTCAAACCTTAACTTCTTTACTTGCTTTTTGTGTAAGGTCCTCAAACAACTCCATCAAGCTGGCATGTTACAGCACATTTGTTTTGTAATGCTTGGGCACCTTGATGTTTGGGGCAGGAAAAAAAGGCCCCCATTTAGCAGGTGTGCAAAAAAAAAAGTCATGTGTTTGACAGATCCAAATCATGTCAGTTGCAAGTAGGTTTACTAAAAATTGTGTTTATGCGTTCGTTCAACCAACAGAAGGTACTTGCAAAGTACTAGGGGTGTAATGGTTCAAACTGTTCGGTTTAACAGGAAGAAAATGGAACAAAAAGTCTGGGTAACATATTTCCAGGTTTCTCTCATTTATTTTGAACGGACAGCAATGCAAGTGACAGTTTAGACCATTTAGACTTAAGGACGCCCAAAATAAAAAACACCCAATCTTGATTTCTCAGCCTCTGTAGCAGATAGAAACATACAATACAAATATCTGAAAGCTTAAATCCTTGGTTTTGGATCAATACTAAAGTTCATAAACATCCAGAGACCTTTTGAAAACACCGGGGATGAGTTCTTGGAAACCTGTTTTCTTTTGGATAGCTCCCATGATTGAACCTTTGGGTGATGCCACCTTTGTAAGCATTTCATAAGCATGTTCGGCATGGAAAACCCCACTGCAGCGCGTTCCCAAAGAAGCAGGCCGTGTCTTCAAGCTACCGTATATTACTCTTCTTCTTCATTTGCTATTTAACACCAGTTAGCTAGCAGTCCAATCCACCACTTGGATTAGGGTGAACATACTGCTGAGTGGGAAGCCTTTACTCTCCACTCAAAAAAAAAACATTACAGCCCTTTTAAGTACATATAGAGGAAGCTGCTCTGTTAAAGATCGCACTTTGACGACCGCTGGCATTTTAAAACAAAATCCGGAAGTTCACTTTGGTCCGTTCCAACACATTCTGCCCACCAACACTGCTGCTTTCCTGCGCTAATCTCTCTCCCATGCCCTCGTTTTAAAAATCACAATGCACTGATGATGACGCTTTTTGTGTGTCTACGCTGCTTTGCATCTTTCTGTAGCTTAAACACCTCTGTCTTTGGGTTTGCTGTAGAAATGGTGACGAAGTTGTGCTGGGGTGTGAATAAGGACAGCAGAACCTTTTTGTTGTTGTTGTTGTGCAACCTTGCATCAAAAGCAAGTGAAGTGATGTGCAGCAGAACGACTGCGATGAATCTCAACGCTGTCCTCAGACAACTTAACGATCAGGCTGGTTTAGATATTTACAGTGTTGGGGGGAAATAGAAGATGGTGTGTTGTTAAAGTCAGGTTGAGCAAAGTCCAGCATTAGATTAAAAACTGTGTCAGAGGGTGTGCAATGTCAGCTCGCACCAGTTATATAATTAGTTACGATGCTATAGGTCATTCTTTTAAAGAAATGCTGCTTTTATGAACAATGTCGATTTTAGATTAGTGAGTTAAGCTTTCACTGAGATCTGCAAGACAGTGTGACTTTTAGAGAGGAAACCATGACCAAGCTAAAAAAACAAGATTGTATGCTCGAGATGAACTCAGCCATAAAAATCACATTGTCAGAGAATAAACCAGTAATCTTTAAAAAAAACAACAAGTCTGACCTGCAGTTGTGTCTCCTATACTCTCCCTCCCCCCCAGTATATATAGGGGCCACCAAAACGAGGCCTTTGGGCTACACTTTGCCATGTTCCTCCCAACCCTGTACAACCAGTGTGACCCTCAGCAGGCCCGGAAGTGGATACCTCTGGCAGAGTCCTTCCAGGTCCTGGGCACGTACGCCCAAACCGAGTTGGGTCACGGTCAGTCCTGGACTCAAGCCCTTAACTCAGTTACTACTTAGTCATGTCAGGCCCTCAGACACACCTTCAGTCTGCGTAAAAAAACAAAAACAAATTTGTGTTCCCGGGAAAAAGAACAAAAGTCCAGTCTCAGCAGGTTGTGAAAACTGTTCTGGTGATTCCTTGTATGTGTTTGACAGATCTAAATCATGTGCCTATATGTAGGCTAACAAATGTAGCATGTTTGTTCTAACAATCATACTTGTGTTCTAACAAAAGATGGTAATTTGTGACTAATACGTGTAGCCGTATCTGATTTATTAACGTCACTCCACTAGTCGCTCACTCTCACAGTTTCAGGTTAGCTAGCTTTTAACATGAAATGAGTGGAGTTGTTCTTGTCCGTTTAAAAACGTTCTCCGTACTGGACTAGTTGGTTCTGCTGCTTTACTCCTCACAACTCTCCCATCCCTTCCCTCATGTAATGAATCATGATGTAATGTGTGTCTTGATTACTTTCCATCTGTTTGCAAATGATGAACTCTGTCTTTGGATTGGCTGCTGAGCAGATTCAGAAGTGGAGGAGAAGTCGTGCTGATGTGTCAAATATTAGTTTATAAACAAGTGAAGGTTGGTCACGTGCGGCAGAAGTACGTGCTTCTGCGAGCTCCAGCCTGGTATTGTCTCTTTTGGAATCTGAGAGGCCGGGGGAATCTGCAGTGAGAGAAAATGTAGGCCAAGCCAGCTTTTTGTTAGCTGCCCCTCTGAAACAAAGCCAAATGGATGTTCTTGTGAGTCTCACCAGAGCTACTCTGAAAGTTTGTTCTCTGAAGGACATTTTGTTTACCTGCGTTTTGGCAGGTTTGGGCCAAAGTTCAAGAGTATCAGTGAACAGGGGAACACAAGGGGGGCCTTTCTCAAACCGGTCCCTCTGCTCTGTCTCAGCTGAATGAAGCCCCCCTCGTTTCAGAGGGTACAGACTGCCCTCATGCCCACAGAAACAGGAACTTTATGCAACCATGGTTTCATGTCACTCAAATAATCTGTTGTCTACTTAAATACCATTACAGAGACTCCATCATATGAGGATTAAATCTCCATGTTTAAATGTTTGATGGCATTTCTTTATTGTAAACATCTTATTGTTTTAATCTGATGTTTATAAGCTTAGTTTTTTTTAACTCCCTATAAACACAGAACATTAGATCCTGAATATATAAAGTTTAAAGGTCACATATTCTGTAAACTCCACTTCACCATGTTTCTCTAACTCTAACATGTCTCTAGTCCGTCTACAAATGATGAGAAAAGTCCATCCTCTCCGTCCAGGTGGGTGACACTCCCACAGCTAGGTGTTTGTTCTGCCCTCTGAGTCTGCCTTCTCACCGTAAACAATAGGACATGGAGCGAGAAAGCCCGAATACACCCGAGCCCTTCCAGAGAGGGGGCGTGGTCAGACACATGCTCATTTACATATTTAAAGGTACAGACACAGAAACAGCCTGTTCTGAGCAGGGCTGAAATAGAGGGGTTGGGGGGGGACTCTTTGGTCTAAAGGATGTAAACTGGAGCGTCGGGCTCAGGTCAGAAACAGATGCAGACCAGAACGTCCTAAACTGAGACACTGAGGTATTCAGACTGCAGCTTCTCGAGACAGAATGAAATGAAATCAAAAATGAAAGAATTTCAAACCAATGTGATCGTATCAGTAATTCCAATATGCATGACATTTTAAATTAAAAATTCTTGATGTGACCCACACGTAAATAATCACCTATAATCCTTCCTGTGGGTTTTTTTTGTAAAAAAAAAACTCCTCACCCTCCAATTTTCTATAAATTTCCCTATCTATCTCCCTCTTTGCCCCCTCTCTGCTTTACCTACTTTCCTCACTCCCCCCTCCTCCTTTGTGCTGCGCGGCCCAGCTGTGTGCACCCGGACAGGCCTGAGCCCCTGGATCTCCATCTGGGGATGTTCCTGCCCACACTGCTCAACCAGGCCACCCCCGAGCAAATGGACCGCTTCTTCATGCCCGCCTGGAACCTCGAGATCATCGGCACCTACGCTCAGACCGAGATGGGCCACGGTAAAAATGATCCAGAGTCCAAACTATCAGGAACCAGTCCAAAAAATAAAAAACGGGGATCATTTGGTTTCTTTGGTTTTGCCATTGATGAGAGCAATCCCTCCAGGTTCTTGACGCTTAAAGTCTGCCGACTAAGAGTCAAGCACACACAGCAAGCCGGTCCCACAATTTGCCACCTTCATCCTCTGAACTGTCGACCCCAAAGCCTCCAAGCTTTGACCTTTGCGGGGGGAAATATCGTACACTGTGTATTTGAAAAAGTACCAAATTCTGTGAAACAGCGGCCGGTTCCGTCACCGCTCTCGTTTCCACCCACATGGGGGCGCTGTCATTGTTGTGAGCTGGAAGTGACCTTGGACTGCTCTCATCAATTGTCAGCGTGACTTTTTAAACAGGTTGTACTCTGATGTCAACAACAGACAAATAGTAAGACAAATGTTGTTTTCATCCTGGTTTCTTAAAGTTAAAATGCTTACAAACGCTCACCAAACATCCACATTAACATCTATTATTCTGTAGCTTCATTTATTAACAACCTGTGTGACCACTTGTGTCGTCGGCCGACTCACTGAACGAAGAGATCAAATCAGAGGAATGTCGGCCAGAGTACGACCTGTGGAAAAAAACGTCCTCGTCTGTCACCAGCTGGTAGAAAACCTCCCCACTAGAGTGCATCAGATCATCCTCTAAAGACAGCTCTCTCTCGCCCTCTCATCACGGTTTCAAGTCGTCTTTTCTTTGTGTTTTGACGTTTGTTTTAGCGTTAGTCTCAGATCTGTGTTTGGCCGTAGGTCAGAGTAACACCTTGAGTAGTTCCATTAGACTTAACTCAGAGGAAACCCATCATACATGTCTTCCTGTATTTCCCTGCTGATCGATGCAAACGGCATGTTTGAAGTGTTGCATGAGTGAAATATGATTGTTACATGTTTTTAGATCTGTCAAACATCCACAGAGTGCATCACTTTGTTCTTCTTCCGTTCATTAAATATCAAACTGTGGAGGGCTGAACATGACGTCTGTCACTTCCTTCTTCTGTCCTGTTGGATGATATCATATCAGATCACATATTGTGTTAACGACTGATTCATCTTTGATTTTGACTTATTTGTTAAAGCTAATAGTTAAACATTCATGAGTCATTTTTCCTTTTCTTGTATCATCCCCGTCCTCTCTTTGTACCTATGTGTGTTTGTGCGTTGGGCTTTGATTTATCGTCTCTCTGTAGGCACTCACCTCAGGGGGCTGGAGACCACCGCCACCTATGACCCCGCCACACAGGATTTTGTCTTGAACAGTCCCACAATCAGCTCCATCAAATGGTGGCCCGGAGGACGTGAGTACCTTCCCGCTGTTTTTGTCCCTCGACCGACCGTGAGTCGTTTTGACGCCTGGGAATTGGATGCAGGGGGTGTGAGGCGTCCTCTGTGATCAGGGTGGAGGGGGTGTGAGGCGTCCTCTGTGATCAGGGTGGAGGGGGTGTGAGGCGTCCTCTGTGATCAGGGTGGAGGGGGTGTGAGGCGTCCTCTGTGATCAGGGTGGAGGGGGTGTGAGGCGTCCTCTGTGATCAGGGTGGAGGGGGTGTGAGGCGTCCTCTGTGATCAGGGTGGAGGGGGTGTGAGGCGTCCTCTGTGATCAGGGTGGAGGGGGTGTGAGGCGTCCTCTGTGATCAGGGTGGAGGGGGTGTGAGGCGTCCTCTGTGATCAGGGTGGAGGGGGTGTGAGGCGTCCTCTGTGATCAGGGTGGAGGGGGTGTGAGACGTCCTCTGTGATCAGGGTGGAGGGGGTGTGAGACGTCCTCTGTGATCAGGGTGGAGGGGGTGTGAGGCGTCCTCTGTGATCAGGGTGGAGGGGGTGTGAGGCGTCCTCTGTGATCAGGGTGGAGGGGGTGTGAGACGTCCTCTGTGATCAGGGTGGAGGGGGTGTGAGGCGTCCTCTGTGATCAGGGTGGAGGGGGTGTGAGGCGTCCTCTGTGATCAGGGTGGAGGGGGTGTGAGGCGTCCTCTGTGATCAGGGTGGAGGGGGTGAGAGGCGTCCTCTGTGATCAGGGTGGAGGGGGTGTGAGGCGTCCTCTGTGATCAGGGTGGAGGGGGTGTGAGGCGTCCTCTGTGATCAGGGTGGAGAGGGTGTGAGGCGTCCTCTGTGATCAGGGTGGAGGGGGTGTGAGGCGTCCTCTGTGATCAGGGTGGAGGGGGTGAGAGGCGTCCTCTGTGATCAGGGTGGAGGGGGTGTGAGGCGTCCTCTGTGATCAGGGTGGAGGGGGTGTGAGGCGTCCTCTGTGATCAGGGTGCAAGCCGAGAAGAACTCCTCCACAGCACCAGTTCTGACTCTTTCAATCATTTTCTCGTTTCTAGTTGGAAAGACGTCAAACCACGCCATCGTTCTGGCTCAGCTGTACACTCAGGGAAACTGTCACGGTCTGCACGCTTTCATCACGCCGCTCCGTGATATGAAGACACACGAGCCGCTGCCAGGTAACCTCCGTCTGTCGTGATGTGTGGAGTCAGCTCTCCTTTACCTCCCTGACTCCACCACCTTTTTCTGTGTTATTTATTTCTCTCTCTCTCTCCTCCTCTCTCTCTCTTTCTCTCTCTCTCTCCCCTTCTCTCTCTCCCTCCCCTTCTCTCTCTCCCTCTCTCTCTCTCTCTCTCTCTATTTCTCTCTCCCTCTCTCTCCCTCTCTCTCTCTCTCTCTCTCCTCCTCTCTCTCTCTCTTTCTCTCTCTCTCCCCTTCTCTCTCTCCCTCTCTCTTTCTCTCTCTCTCTCCCCTTCTCTCTCTCCGTCTCCCTCTCTCTCTCTCTCTCTCTCTCTCCTCCTCTCTCTCCCTCTCTCTCTCTCTCTCCCCTTCTCTCTCTCCTTCTCTTTCTCTTTCTCTCTCTCTCTCTCCTCCTCTCTTTCTCTCTCTCTCCTCCTCTCTTTCTCTCTCTCTCTCTCTCCCCTTCTCTCTCTCCCTCTCTCTTTCTCTCTCTCTCTCTCCCCTTCTCTCTCTCCCTCTCTCTCTCTCCCCTTCTCTCTCTCCCTCTCCCCTTCTCTCTCTCCCTCTCTCTCTCTCCCCCCTCTCTCTCTCCCTCTCTCTCTCTCCCTCTCTCTCTCCCCTTCTCTCTCTCTCTTCTCTCTCTCCCTCTCTCTCTCTCTCTCCCCTTCTCTCTCTCCCTCTCTCTCTCTCTCCTCCTCTCTTTTTCTCTCTCTCTCTCTCTCCCCTTCTCTCTCTCCCTCTCTCTCTCTTTCCCCCCTCTCTCTCTCTCTCCCCCCTCTCTCTCTCTCTCCCTCTCTCTCTCTCCCCTTCTCTCTCTCCCTCTCTCTCTCTCCTTCCCCTCTCTCTCTCGCCCTCTCTCCCTCTCTTTTCTCTCCCTCTCTCTCTCTCTCGCCCCCTCTCTCTCTCTCTCCTCTCTTTTCTCTCCCTCTCACTCTCTCTTTCCCTCTCTCTCCCTCTCTTTTCTCTCCCTCTCGCTCTCTCTC
>NC_083613.1:33545039-33572539 GCF_963584025.1 Labrus mixtus | reverse complement strand
GAATGAGGAAGTAAACAACAGCTAGTGTAGCATTCACTTACAGTCTGGAAAAAAGCTGACGAGTGATTCATTTAGATTTTCATGATTTAGAGAATCAGAGAAGACAACTGATGGTATCTTTTGTGTGATTTGGTGTGATTTGGGATTATTTCCACAGTTAGGAAGGACGTTGCTGTCAGTCATTTTGATCTCTGACCTTGCGCTTTGCATTGTGGGAAACGGTTAGCGAGGGAGACTGTAGATTTTTCCTGAATCAGTACGACATCCGAGTATTGTTGGCATACTGCGGATCTCACATTTGTTCACATTCTGCATTTTGGACCAATCAGGACGTACTACTAAAATAGAAGCAGGTTTGGAGAACAGCTACAGTCTGTTGCTTTCCACATCTGGACGGTGTGTCATTGTCACTGCACAGAGACAAACATGTCAGTCAGAACATCTGGGAGAGATCAGTTTAAGTCCTGCAGTCATCAGTCCTCTGAGCTGATCTGATGTAACTATTGATTAATGCTGTTAATATTCTGTTATAATAAGAACCTCCTTGAGTGCTGTCCTGTCTGTTGTTTACATCCTGTCAGACCTGTAGTCTCATACAGCTTGAGCTCAGGTGTGCCCTCTAGTGGTATCCTCCAGTAACACCTGAAGTGTGTGAACAATAACGCTCATGATGCAGCCAGACGTGTACACAAACACACAAGTTAAAAAAACATGTATATCTCCAGCCTTGGATGCCTGCAGTGTAATAAATGTAAGGACTTATGATGAAACACTGTCTGCTGATACGAAACGATGAGAGAAATCAGTTTCCAGAGAGCGCGACTCAATCTGCTCCTCTCTGCTGGCGGCCATATTTCTTCATTTGACCTTTTCACCGTCTGACATGACTCCCTGCTCTCGCTCTGATCTCTGCATTCTGTCACACTTAGTCACACACAGATTAAATTATTCAGGCATTCAGAGTCAGCTGTGTAGTGAGCACAGACTGAGTCAGACTGAGGGAGGACAAACACGGTCAGATAGTCCTCAACAGAAAGGGGAAAGGACATTTTGAGTTTGTGATCGTTTGTTTTCTGTACCTTCAAAATGTTCCTTCTGAATAAATAATATAGTAAATAAATATACGGTTGAATGATTTATGGTGAATACAGTGATATTGATTGGTGTGTGTGTGTGTGTGTGTGTGTGTGTGTGTGTGTGTGTGTGTGTGTGTGTGTGTGTGTGTGTGTGTGTGTGTGTGTGTGTGTGTGTGTGTGTGTGTGTGTGTGTGTGTGTGTGTGTGTGTGTGTGTGTGTGTGTGTGTGTGTGTGTGTGTGTGTGTGTGTGTGTGTGTGTGTGTGTGTGTGTGTGTGTGTGTGTGTGTGTGTAGTCTGGTTGAACTGGCAGCTAAGAGCATCCAGCAGGAGCTGCAGCGCAGGAAGAGCCAGGAGGACGCCTGGAACAACAGCGCCATCGACCTGGTCAGAGCCTCAGATGTAAGTTCAGATCCGTCCGTGTGTTTTTGGGAAGAGTTTTACTTTTTAACGATTATAGGATGTTTTTTGCGCACGTGCTTGCTTATACTTTGGCAGACAGATTAGATGCACGGTGGTGGAAGACCTTGATTCTTAAATTTCTAATCCCGTCTGGTCAGGTTATGGAAAAACAAAATGTATGTTTTGTCAGTAAGTTGTTTTTTTGACATTATTTGACTGGACAGCTGAGGAGGGTCGACAGAGAGTTTAAATGTATTTAAATTAAGAAAATAAAATGTGGTTTCAAGAAACTCCAAAGCTTTTGAGAGCGTTCACAGATTAAAAGTGAATTCCTGGAATGAGGCTGAGCTCTGAGGCCTGACATGTGGATGGGTCGCATTCTGCTCATGTTTATATTTATCTCTCTGTATCTCTCCAGGCTCACTGTCACTATGTGGTGGTGAAGCTCTTCACTGACAAGCTGCGGGACATCGGGGACACAGGCGTCCACTCGGTGCTGTCCAGCCTGGCTCTGCTCTACGCTCTGCAGGGTGTCACGAGGAACTCTGGAGACTTCCTGCAGGTCAGATCAATCATTGTTACACAGTCAGCTTCTTCAACTTCTTTCTTTGCACTTTTTAACCCTCATCTTCTCGTGTTGTATTCCAGGCTGGCCTGCTCAGCGTGCCCCAGGTGCTGCAGTCTTCAGTCCGCATCAAGGAGCTGCTGTCTCAGCTGAGGCTGAACGCCGTGGCTCTGGTGGACGCCTTTGACCACAACGACAAGAAGCTGAACTCGGTCCTGGGACGATACGACGGGAACGTCTACGAGAACTTGTTCGAGTGGGCTCGCAACTCACCTCTGAACGCCACAGAGGTCAGTCAGACCCACAGGCATGAAATTATACAAACGCCCCCATTCTTATCCATCCGATTGGATTACTGCTCAGCCTTATTGCCATGGCAACGGTACTGGTTGTGATTGATTTGGTGTTCAGAGCAGCCAGGTCGTTGGTTTCAGTTTCACACGTTCTGAAATAAGTTGAGGGTTATTATTCTCCGTTCTATGAGAGAGAGAGCGAGAGAGAGAGAGTGAGATGGAGAGAGTGAGTGAGAGAGGGAGTGAGAGGTAGAACGATGATAGGCTAATTGGTTAGATGAGGCCAGCTGACGAGACAGCTGATTACCCAATGACAGCTCAGGAGAATGAGAGCGGAAATGTGAGCGTCTTCCTGACTGAACTTCGACGAGAGCTTCATGGCTGGTACTTTAGTAAAAGTTTCAATGGTTTGAATTATACACCATGACTACTTTAGCATAGACGACCGAGGAGAGATCACATCGAGGTCGTTATTTACAGACGACACAGACACTGGAGGCATCTGAATGTTCTACTCAAACTTTCTTTTCTTCCTCAGGTCCATGAATCCTTCCACAAGTACCTGAAGCCTCTGCGCGCCAAACTGTGAGCCGACTCCTGCACCTTGTTCCCCTGGCTGTGACCCTCCAGCTCCGCCCTCCTTAACCGTCTTTTATCATCCTCATGACGGTCGTCACTCACCAGCATACTCTCTCTATAAGTGGTCCAATCTAACGTTAACTGAAGTACCCTGTGTACTGAAAGCTTCATTCTTATTGGTGATCGGGGATGATGGGAGGGGAGCTAAATCAATGGGAGGTCTGTGTCATTATGGAGGGAATTGGACTCACATTTACATCTAAAAGTCTCGATGAAGTCCTTATTCCAGCACAACAAAGCTTTAAGAGTTCTTAAATTGGCACGTTTCCTTTGGATGAATCAATTTAGAAGTTAATTTCCCCTTCGTCTTTCCTTCATTTTCTGCCCGGTGCCTGACGGCTCCCCTGTGTGAGTCACTTAAAACGAGCCTTTTCTGTTTTCCTCCCAAGTTCAGAACGTAACTATGAACGTTTGACAACAGCTGTTTTCACACATGCACTCCTGAAAATCTCTAGAACACTTCAGGACAGTTTCCCCCTGAAATCTTCCTCAGTTACTTAATCACGGCAGGAAGTGTTTCCTATCGGGCGCCAGACATGATGTAAAAAAGACGCTGAAAAGATCCAAGGTCGACAGAGTCTGACACTATGATGACAGTTTAGTCTTTATATCAATGCTACATGGACATATTTACAGAATCAACAACCGAGTGGGACAGAACAAAGATCTCACCCGTCACATGATATCGCAGTAAAAAAAATCCAGAAAACGTCTGAGGGGGAAATTAGGAGGTTTGCTCTCACACTTGCAGCTGATCCCGAAAAGTTCAGGAAGTTTTCAGGATGTTTGTGCATGTGTGAAAACACCAAAGGGTTAAAGTACAACAAATAAAAAAAACATGCATTCTTCAGAACAGAGAGAACTTTACTACTCAGGCCTTAACAGTCATTGTCTTACATTTGATCCAACTCTTCCTCTCAGCCTTAAGTTGATGCGTAACCCAAACTGCACGGTTTACTCTCATCCTCCTGGAGGTCAGAGAGCGTTTATGTTTTTGTTTTTTTGAAGAGGGAGGAACATCCACAAAGGTCTCCATTTAAAAAAAATAAAAAATCAAATCTTGCTGGAAAATCGAATCCAATCGAAAAGCTAAAACAATCCGCTTTCATTTCAAGCCCAACACCTGTCATTTCTTCTTCTCTTTAATGAATGTCATTGTGATAATCCACTGCACAAGAAGCAGCACTTGTTTTTAAAATCCACATGTTGTCTCCTGATTAGAGACGACTCTGTGCGTCCGCATGTTATTGAAAGTGTTTGTGGGACTGAAGGCTTTTGCAGAGGATGTTGAAGTTTGTTAAAGAGATGTGTGCACTGTGCATGTGAGTTAGTATTCTCCCTCCCTGTTGTGTGAGGTTGGATACATGACGAGGGTCCAAACCTCAGTCGACTTTCTCCTTTTTTTTAACTTATAATCAAACACATTTCAAACTCTGAAGCTACGATGAACCGTTCTTAGTGCGCTCTAATGTTCAAAATCCAGCTTACTGATTATCATATTGTAACTGGATCCTGTTTTTCTACATGATCTGTCCTGTTTTATAACAAATAAAATCTAGTATGAATTAACTTAGCTGTCAAATGTATCATAGAGTTGTTCTATTTTTCTGACAGAGCCTGAACAGTTGATGATGATGATGATGATGATGATGATGATGATGATGATGTTTATAAGAAGTGGTAACAGATGGACTCGTGTAGATGACTGTGTAATGAGAGAGGAGAGTTTTGATTCAGAGCCTCTCTGTGAACTGTAAACCTGATCATGCGATAAATATGATAAATAATAAAAATGTGCCTAAAGAAGCTGATTTTTCTGTTTCTGACTGATTGTGAATATCTGCTCATAACGTGTCTGCGTTTGACTTTTCAAACGGTTGAGTTCTGTCATAAAGGGCATAATTATGGATATGTAATAACTAATAACTGTTTTTAAAAACACTCGTGGAATATTTTATTTGATATGTTTTGTTGAATAATGTTGATTTTTAACATGATTTTAATGTTTGTGAAATAATTTGACCTGTAAATTAAATGAATATAAAAAAAATCATCTACATGCCTCCTGTTTATTTACACCAACTTCAATCTTACAGTCGTCCTTTAATTATGTCGAACTTTAAAAGTCACACATTCCACTTTTCAGGAAATGTGTGCTCAAACAGGCCGTTTGGAGATTTTCCCTTCATGACATCACAAAGGGCAGTAGCCCCTCCCCCAGGTGGGTGACACTCCCACAGCTAGGTGTTTGTTCTGCCCTCTGAGTCTGCCTTCTCAGCGTAAACAATAGGACATGGAGCGAGAAAGCACCGAGTACACCCGAGCCCTTCCAGAGAGGGGGCGTGGACAGACACAGCTCATTTACATATTTAAAGGTACAGACACAGAAACAGCCTGTTCTGAGCAGGGCTGAAATAGAGGGGTTTATAGACATGATCAAATACAGGATCAGAGTGGATTTAGAACAAGAAACTTCACACACATGTTTTGAGGAGCTCTGAGACTTATTTAAACTAAAGAGGAGGAGCATATGTGACCTTTAATGTAATTAAAATAATCTTAAAATTAATCCTAACTCTGCCAAACCAGTGAGGGGATACTAAAATAGGTTTTTGTTAGAAGCCAGGGAGGGAGAGAGGGACAGAGAGAGAGATGGAGAAAGGGAGAGAGAGAGAGAGAGAGAGATGCTAAAATAGGTTTTTGTTTGAAGCCAGGCTGCTGGCTTTATTTGACTGAGACAGGTGTATAATGAATTGCAGTAAAGTCGAGGAGGGAGGAAATAAAAGCATTAATTAATTTTTCCCAAAGATTTCCAAGATGTTTGACTAAGTATGATAACTTGGTCCTTCATGTACATGAAACATATTAGGCATTAAAGCCATTTTTCATCTGTTCTGCACTCTTACAAATTCCCCTGTTAAAAAACCGTAAACAACTGGCAGTAGGGTTGCCAGGAAGTTACTGTAAAATTAACGATATATTGCTGTTGCTGAAATTTACAATTTTCTACCGTTTTTGTAAATACAGCAAAAAGCTGTTATTTTAAACAAAGAAAATACACTTTAAGAACATGAAGGTTAAATAGGCAAAGAATCCCACACAAATATTTACATTAAGGCATTTAGCAATTTGTAATGTAGGCCATTTCCAATGTATATAAAGTGCATAAAAGAGTTTTGGTAGTTACATTTTAAACAGAGAAGTGAAAAAAATTCTGTTGAAATTTCCTTGTTAATCTCTTAGAGTGTACTCGGGTTTCTGGTTTCTCCACATATAGTTTGAGTTTCTGATGTATTTAGGACTGCGGGAGCTTCCGTAGTTTCGTTTCTCACACTCTAGCATGTGTCCGGCCGTTGTTGGGCGGGGCTTGGCTCGTCTCCTCTGTGACGTTAGCCCCGCCCCCTCCGCTCCTCCGCGGAGCTGCAGTGAAGGATGTTGGAAGAGAGACGAGAAGGAGGGAAGTAGTGACACACAGTACACTGTAACGAACTACAGTATCGTAACATTTCGGATTAAAACCCGTCTGCTAATGCATGATAAGCTGGTTAATTCTCCCCACAGGTGAGTGTAATTAAACTCTTCACCTTGTTTTTGTTTGAGGAGCCGTTAAAAGTTAAACGTTAACTTAAAAAACGTCGGGTCAACGGTTAGTAACGTGTTTCAAACGGACACCGCCGTTAAGTCTTTTAAACAATGTTGCTAGGCAACCGTGTTAATATTTCTGTGTGGATGTTACATTACGGTTAGTCAAAGCTTGTTCGATAGGTCATGAAAACCGAGTTAATTACACTTAAAATGTTATCTTACAACGTGTGGTGTTCACAAGCCGTTGAAGGCATGCCTCGGCAAGCCCTTTGTTGCTCTACCCGCCGGGACAGATACCAATAATCATCTCATATTTCCTCCTCTTAATCCCCTTAAAGTTAAATATAGACACAACCTGCAAAACAATTCATTCATTTCTTATAACACTGCTCCTTATGTTTGTGTCTTAGCGGAGGCAGGAGGAAATGTTCACACTGTGTTTATTTATTTCTTTAATTATTAATGCAGAAATTATATAAATACGAGTCTATGGGGGTTAAAGGTTAGAAAATACAGGGAAGTGAAACTTTCGATTCCGCTGAGCCATATCCCTCTATCTGTTAGAGGGGACGATTATTAAAAGTTACTGCAGGTACGAAATATATTGATAGTTTAAACTGATTTGTTTGTTTACATGGCTCTCACAGTCAGCACCTCAACTTCTGTTGTGAGAAATATGAGTCCTTTTTCTTTTTTTTAGTCTTTCTTTATATCTCTTAATTGTTATAACTTCACACAGAAACAAACTACTCAGATGTAACATGATTAAATCTAAGTGTAAGATTGTGAAATTGTTTATTGTCCTTAATGATGATTCAGATATAATAAAAAAAGGGGGGCTGGTAGCCTAGTGGTTTAGCAGACGCCCCATGTACGGAGGCTGTAGTCCTCCAAGGTGGCAGCCCGGGTTCAGATCCGACCTGTGGCTCCTTTCCTGCACGTCGTTCCCCGCTCTGTCCCCCTAATTTCTGACTCTGTCTATCCATGGTCCTCTAAATAAAGACCTGAAATAAACTTTTAAAAACATTTTAGACATGCACGTATGGGGAAACTCAGGGCCGATACCGATGTTTGTTTCATGACTTCTTTTGGTCTTCTCTCACTTTAAACATGAAAACAAGTCAGAGTTTGTCCAACAGGTGACTTCATCTGTCCAATAAAAAACCTCTTCTCTGAATCAGTAGTTAGGTGTACTGGATGTTAGCATTACATTGATTTGGCAGAACAAATAAACATCGGCTCATGCTACATTATCTGCCTTTGTGCCGATGTCTGTCAACAGGGCCGATATCAGCCGATACTGATAATGAAACGATGCATCCCCAATAATAATAATAATAATAAGAAACTTTATTTATATAGCAACTTTCCAAAACAAGGTGCTTTACAGGATAAAAACAACAAACAGGATTGTATAGTTTATATTGAAAAAAATCTAAGTAGGAGTCCTCTGCATTAAATATAAAACATTTGTGTTAGCATACTCACTTAGCCTACAGGAAAAGAATGATGCGTTTTTTAGTCTTAACAGTGTAAACACGGTGGAAAATCAAAATGTAGGTTAGTGTCTCACTCAGTGTTGTTTACCGAGCGTTGGAGAGTGGACTTAAATCAGTTGTGTCATCTGCAGGTCAATAGTCTGACTAATGAAGGTGTTATTGTTTTAAATGTATCCAGGATGTTCTGTCACCTCTGTCAGGTACACACTCGCTCTACCAACGTATGATTAATACTGAAGTCATGCAGAGGAGGGGGGTGTGGTCAGTATCGTCATTGTAATCATTATCACAATATTACTAAATATGCAAAATTACATCAGAAAAGTCCTCTGACTCTTTGAAGTGTTTAATAAATGAACATTTACCATAAATACTGTCTCGTTTAGATAACGACAAATATCCTTGTAAGTCATCATTCACAGTTTAAAGTCTACACTTGCGCTATAAGGATGTGTGTCTTTAATAATCTGGTGATGTGACACGTAACCCGATACAGGCGTTACGATCCACTGATCCACCAAGCAGTTCACGTATTAGAATCATTTGGGGCTTTTTATGCTTTTTTTAGGGAGACATGAGAGAGAGAGAGAGAGAGAGAGAGAGAGAGAGAGAGAGAGAGAGAGAGAGAGAGAGAGAGAGAGAGAGAGAGGAATGGCATTCGGGAAAGTAGCCACAGGTCCAATTTTGAACCTGGGCCGCTCGCTTTGAGGACTACAGCCTCTGTTTTGCGGTGTGTAAAATGAACTCTAGGCCACCGCCTTTCCCACATTGTGTTTTTTTTTGTGAAAGTACATGATGTCGTAAATAACCTTACTTTTTATGTAATAAGAATAGTGGAATCTGCATTTTATATTCATCCCAGTTTCTGTTAGGGATGTACCAATACCAACATTATTAACTTCAATGATAGTATTAAAAATCGAACAATATCGATACCTGTTTTGTTACCATGGTTACAATAAGTCAAAGGCACCCAATATTGGATCATGTATTGTTTGTTATCAAAAATTGCAGGCAAACTTCTGCACAAATACAAAGTCACATTTTGGAGAGGATGCAAACATAGTCGTGTACTTTAGACCCTTGCCCACTTGAACTCGACTTTGTGCATCTTTAGGACCACCACCTCTATCTCCTTCTCTCGCCGCTTTTGGTAAATATGAATAAAACCTTTTTTTTTTGTAAAGAAGCTTCTGTACCTTGATACTACAGCTTTCCATCTATTATCTTTACCACTTTTCCCATTTGAGTTCGCGCGGGACCAGGAACGTCCTCGCTGTGAGGAAACCCTCGATACTATTGATCATTAAAATAACAGATTGAATCATTTGAAAACATGATTTTGAAAAGTATGGAACATTTTGACATTTGCCTCCGTAATATCAACATCTTAGCACTACTTTTTTAATGAGTTAAGGAATGAATCTTCACCTCTTAAAACAACACAAATCAAATCCCGGCAGTATTTCTCAAAATGTGTGACTCTTGTTATCTATAGTTTCTCTTCCCACACACCCCTCTGTTATAGGACACACAATATGGGAGCATTACATTGTTAATACCTAAAAACAAAAATGTCAGACCTAAAATATTAAGCTTAAAGAATGAAGCGACAGTCTTCATGTTACCTTCTCTTCATGTGTCTGTTGACCTGTCGTATCTCAGAGTCTTCAATTAACTCACAATTTGATTTAGTTGTCATAGTTACCATTAACCCCTGATATGATCTTGTGCACATGCTGGCTGCACATACGGTATAGAGAAAGCAGTGAATAATGGAGTCAGCATGGTGTTTCTTATTGCAGTCTATAAGCCGATCACACTAACTTTCTGCAGCTGTGGCGGCAACTTAGAAAAAGATGAAATGCACAGTCCAAGGTGTGGTGTATGTGAGCACTGTGGCTGCCTCTGCATGGGTGAACTGGTGTGATGTGTGCACCACAGGCACACCTGTCACAGAGTTAACGGACTGTGACAAGAGGAAACTGTGACCCAGCACAAATGAGAACATTTACACTCTGTGACGAGAAGGAAACATTAGTTCAGTCAGAAGGTCAACAACGTCACCAGAATCAGCAAACGAGCTCTGAGGGTCACACATAGATGTCCTGTTTTTATGTTGATGTTTCCACACAGGATATTCAGTCGGTTTTTGAACTTTGTTTTCAATGGGTGTTGTTTATTTTTTTTCCCAGTGGTTTACAGATGGGACAGAATCCTCAGGGTGCCTAATGGACTTCCCGACAGCTCGCCTCTAAACTGTGAAGCGGTTTAATAGATTGATCGTTCTTTTGTTACGAGTGCAGTTAAGAGAATGCATCTGCGCTGAGGTTTCAATTTCTTCATTGTTACCTCCCTTTCAAAAACGTACCGCAGTCCATTTGGTCCCACATGAAAGCCTGAGTGATGTTCGCTAATTTCACCGGTGTTAACCTCTCGGCTCGTCCTCTTCCCTTCAGCAGCTCTCAGACTGTCCCGGAGTCGCGCTCTGATCCTTTTATCTCCTGCATCTTTGATTCCACAAATCTCTTATCTGGTGTTGCTGGTGCACAGGAACACGCCCAGATAAATACTGTGCATTTTTTTCCCTTCTTTGAAAACCATCCCAGTTCAGTAACGGGAGCTGGAACAGAGGCTTTGGAATTTTTTTTTTCCTACACTCCCATGCCAACCACCGTTCACAGAGCGTGATACATGATTCCCAAATATTTTGACCCCCCTTCCGGAAATGTTTTCAAACTCAGACTCATTACCCTTAAAAGGCTATCTGTGGAGCTCTGTTATGAACCTCTCAGTGCACCGAGACCTTTTTTTCTTTTTTTTTTTTTACTGCAGCTCAGAAACAGCTCATTCTTGCCTGCTATTTTTCTAGCGAGATCCACGAGAGGACCAAATGTCTTTAGCTCACATTCTGTCTGGCACCACAAGACAGTACGTGAGAGTACACACCGCTTTGTCTCTTTCTCATCTCCAACACAGCCAAGCTGGCCCATTTCTGTTTCTAAACTCTCAGCAGTTGACTCACTGCAACATTCACACATGTATGCACACACACACACACACACGTGTTGCACAAATGGCCAAGGCAGGAACATGACAGGGTAGCTGTACCTATTTTTATAAGTGTACCATAGAGTGTATTTAAATGCAGGCAGAGTGAGTGACGCGTTTGTTCCTGAAGAGGCGTTTTAAAGACTCAAGAAGTAGGAATTTGCTTTGGTGCATTTGGCATCCAACAAAGGTCGCTGAGGTCAACTGCACTGTCGTAAAAACACAGCGTCCTGTAACGCCTTCCCCTCGTACACAACGTGCATCTGTTTACAAGAACATGATGCTGTGCCAGCAGAGACCCTGTGAGAAGATAGACGGCTATGTCAACTGACAAGGAACACTTGTGGTAATTTACCAGATTTTGTGCAAATACGACTCTGCAAGCGTCTTCAGCCTGTTGTTTGCAAACTGCTGCATTGTGAATGGACTTCAGCTTGTACCGTGCTTTCTTAGTCTTCTGACTACTCAAAGCACTTTTACACCTCAGGTCACAGCTACACATTCACACCCTGATGGTAGAGGCTGCTGAGCAAAGTGTCCATCACATCCCGAGGACAAATTAAGCATGCAGCTGCAGGAGCTGGGGCTCGAACTCCCCGCCTACCAACTGAGCCACAGCCACCCGTGTTGCATGTGTTCATCTTCAGCATGTAAATATGTAATTTTGAGTGATATAATAATATGCATTGAAAACAGTTGTGCTAAATAATGACGATTTTTCTTTTAACGTTTTTAAAGATCAGGTCCCCCCCTTGCCTGACAGTGGTTTGGTCCACTGCTGAAACCCCACCCCACATATTAATAGTTATAAGAACTATTGTAACTATATTTATAGTTACTTTAACATTTTTAAGATGCCTTTCTGGCCAGCGTTTCCTCTTAATACATTTAATACAAGTTTGTTCCGGCTTTCTTGATAAAGCTTTCTTGATGGTGGCCCCCTCAGGAATTGCTCTCCCCCACTATAGTGAAGTGAGATATCCGCCATTGCTTACGACCGAATCACATCACTGATGTTCAGAACAACATCTCTCCCTCTCGTGTGATATTTCTTGATTATTTTTGTTTTAAAAATCAACATTTGAACATGTCGGGTGTTATTAGGACTACTGGGGATTTTAGGAGCCAGCTTCAAGTGGATGTTAAAGGAACTGTTTTTGCTCTTCCGCATTGCAATCATTTTTTAACACTGGGGGTTGGTGCTTGGTGTCTACACATTATGAAGAAGATTAGGATCAGATTGTGAGGAACGAGGCTGCTGAGGTATTGCACGGCAGCTTGCACACTGTGCAGGTTTGGGCATGCAAGCTCCTGGAAAAAAATGTTCCAATGTTTTAAACAGTCTCAGGAATGGTGAGGCTGAAGCCAAGGGTGCTTTCAAACAAGATGCACACACTGGATGGTGAACTTGAATTACTCTGAAATGGAACTATTGATCTGTTTGAGGCACAGAAGTGCTACTGTCAGCCAAAGAGGGGTAATGGGATATGTAAAGAAGCAAGGTTTTGTTTAGAGAGTCGTCTTCATCTTTAAAGAGATTGTGGTTGTAAGTGAAGAGTGAGGGGGCAGTTTCAATTGTTGCTCTGACTATTTAGAGCACACACACACACACACACCAGTGAAACTCACACTCCTCCTACCTACACATCTCCTGCTGGCTGTAAAGACTCTCTGCGCCGTCATGATCAGTTTTTGCACCCATCAGAGCAGGTGCAGACAGACAAAGCAGATAACCTTTAAAAAGTGTTAGTTTCAGCTTTATCAGGAGGATGCCGTGTCACCGCTGCCATCAAACGCTTTGTTTGTCTTAAAAAAGGTCTGGTTAAAACAGAGCACTCCTCTTCACTCTGAGGGCGACCTGCCAGCTGGCTGCTGGCCACAGTACTGTGGAGCTGCCTCACACTGAGTCCTTTATGGTCTCTCATTTACAGCGTGCGACTTGTACAACAGCTCGGTTTGTTCAGACACATACGCTTCATTAGGGGACGTTCAACTTGACAGGGATGAATCTTCCATGATTCAGCATTTCTTTTGTAAGAATAATGCCGTCACTGTGGATTGTGGATTGTCTGAATTAAAGCATGAAGAAGAAAGGAACTTTTCCAAAATGAGAGACGGCGTTGTATGGAGTCAAAACCCCATAGCGCGTTTCATACGCTGCTGCTGTCATGCACTCCTCAGGGACTTACATTTTCTGTCAATTATGGGCCTGAGTTCATTATCAACTTTATTTGTGCTTAATTTTCTACAAAAAGTCAGTTCAGTGTTTTCAGCGCTCAGCGCCGTAAACGGAGCAGCGCCTTCTGCGTCAGCTGTTCTTTTCTCTCCACACTCTCAGTTGAAAATAGTTAAACTTTTGGATTACTGCCGTGTTTGTCAATGTACCTTATACCTCACCGACCAATCAAAATTAAGAAGGGGTGGGACTTCTGCTATCGACTTTGTCAACAATGGCGGAGGAGAAACATATCTGACCCAAGGGTACTACTTCCACATTTAGAGCTGCTGCTGATGTCAGGACACAATTCCTTTTAGTGGAATAACCTTGATTTAAAGCAAATTAAGTTTACAGCGCAATTTTAAAACGGACCTTATGGAAGCAGGAAACTGTCAAACAACTTTCGTAACCTAGCAACAGTAAGATAAGCGCCTGAGACAAGCTCTAAAATTGAGAATGTTAGAGAAGCCAGTACAGATTAAAAAAAAAATAAAAAGGGTGTTAATGGTCACAGGCCCAACGATGACAGTACTTTTTATTTTTTTCCGGGCCGCCACAATCTGTGAGAAACAAAATGTGATGTGGGCTCTGAGGATCACAGTTGGTTTATCTGTCTGCTGCTCTTCAGGTTTGAACAGTTCCTGTTTCAACTTGTCTCTCCTGAATCCAAACTAAATCCAAAAGCCTTTTTTTTTTTCTCCACTGAATTATCACCAAAATATTCTGAGGGTAGATGATAGCTTAGCTTCACTGCATCAAAATGATGTGAAAGGAAGTGACCTTTATACCCAGGCGTCCAATCAACAGGTCAAATGTGCCCCTCCTTAATGTGTTAACCTCTTTATATAAAACACCTTTTCTTTCCCTTATAGATTTAGACTTTTGCGTTGTGTTAATTTACAAATGCTCATATCGCAATCACAAAAAACGTTTTCACATCTACACTCCTGCAAATATCTAGATCAAGGATGGGCAACTTTGGTCACAGCACGGGCCACATTCATTTAATTCTCACTGCCAGGGGGCCAAATTGTTGGATATAAAAACGATTACAGTCAATTATGTCTCAAATTTCTCTAATATTATCCTGGACATATTTCTGCTTTTCATGATTTCATGGCAGGATTAGTCATGTTTTCTTCATGTTTCAAATTAATTGATATGTGAAAATTGACCTGAGGACCACGTTGAGGGTTGATGGGAGCCGCATGTGGCCCCCGGGCCGCCAGTTGCCCACCCCTGATCTAGGTCATTTCAGGAGGACACTATGCACCCTGCAGACAATCACAGTATTTAATTGCACTCCCCACTGGCTCCAAGTGAATTCTCCTGATAATATCCTGCTGCCTTCTCTCATCAGCTCACTCTGACTTTCTGCAGAATAAATACGAGGAGGCTGGAGGAGAAACTCTGAGTGAAGTCTGAGTGAAACATTTGTCTGTTTGCGTTCACATTTACAGCTCCTCCTCTGAATATCAGGAATTTTTCAGGAGTTTTCTGCAAATGTGAAAGCCCTAAAATAAATTGTGATTAACTGTGCGACCCTGATAACATTTTTATTTTACACAAAAATGAATATGTTTTTACAAAAGCTTTTAAGCTGTCAGAGTGATATAGACTGCAGATACAGTTTGGATGAAACAAAGCTCAGCGTGGTTAGGACACAGCAGATCGTCCTGATGCAGTGACACCACCAGTGCAGAAACATTTAGCCTTTCCTTGAGTCTCACAGTAATGTCATAATGACTTCTGCCTTCTGTCTGTACATGCAGCAAGCAGCGTTCACCCAGATTAACCCCCGCCTGGAAAAAACTGTCGTCAGGCTGGTTTGTTAACAACACACAGAGCTGACCTTAAACTGGCAAGAGACCTTATGTCGCGGAACACCCAACAGAGTCACAAACCCTGAATCCACTGTCTATAGATGCTCCTAAAACCGATAATAATATCTGCATATTCCAAATGTCATTACTGGAAATACATTTATAAAGTCTCATTAAAGATATCCAAGCAGATTCATCTCTGGTTCTGTTTTAACGCTGCTCATGTTCTGTTTGTTCACATGGACATGCTTTACATCCTGGTTATCAGACTTGTTGACCAGTTGTTTATTAGCATGCAAATTAGTAGCAATAGCGCTTATTAGTACCTCATTCTATATGAACATGTTCTTAAGCTAACCGGTCATTAACTAAGAGTTTAACCTCCTGATTGCTGCTTATTGATAGTCAGTTAGGATGTTGTTGAACATGAATCATGATCTTAATATGCTTTAAGCCTGGCTCACACTGCAATTTTTCCCCGATTGTATAAAAGTCGGGATGGCATGTCAGCTCACACTGTACGACCGAATCGTTTACGACACCCGACCAGACCTTGAGATTGACGTGCTCACACTCTACGACCTGATTGTCGGGGACGACCGGAGAGCTCACACTGTACGAGTGACATTTTAAAAAAAAACGCAGGACGGCGGTTGGTGAAAGAGAAGGAAGTGAAAGTTGTTCTGTAGGATATAAGAAAGTTGATACAATCGTAGATATATGGATACAAGTTTCTGAAAAGTGCTGCACTGATGATCTGTACAGAAAAGTAAAAAAAAAAAATGCTGGGTTGCATCCTGCTGCTGGTCGCCATGACTACAGTCCTCCCTTGTCTCTCGTGATTATATTGTAGTCACACACGACTTCTGCCGGACCCTTTCATGACGTAAACATCAAGATTTTAAATTCTAAATATCAAACATGTTTGAAATAAATCGGGGCGTCCCCGACGATCGCCGGGCAGATAGGGGACGTTAAGATTGGATCTTTGTACCGCTCACACTACAAGATAATTTGAACAGATAATCGGGTCCGAGCAGCCTCGAGTCCGGAGCGAGACCCTGAGATTGTCGGGAAAGAAGAATCGGAGCTCAAATCGGCCCGATTATCCTGCAGTGTGAGCCGGGCTTTAGTTTACTTTTACCTTATAAAGGCCGAACAAAGCAATGCATATTAAGTTCATAATTGTTCAACAACGTCCTGCAGTAGTCTTATTGACGCCTGTCCCAAATAAAGGCAGGGTCATTTCATAAAGTCAATAAAAGCCCGGGGGTTCACTTGAAGTTTTACAGTATTGAATAGTTTGAGGTACATTTTAATGATCCGCCTTGGTAGCTTTGATATGGGTAGAGTAAACAGTCATGGTTAACTAACAGTCACTTTGTTTTGTGTCTTTTAGGAGCTCAGAGGGAAGATGCATGTAAACCTAAGAAGAAGAAGAAGAAGAAGAAGTGATGAGGAAGTTCTCTGAAGGTCAGTTCCTCTTTCAGCCTCTGAGACTTTCACAATCATCTTTTCACAGCTCTGACCACATCGACCTGCTGCGGACACGCGAAGGAAGATGATTGCCTCGTTCATAAAGCGTATCTCGAGATGACTCATTGGTTGGTTGAACTGTCGATTTAAATACTGTCGAGGTGAACGCTGTGCACTACTGTAGTAAGAGGAAGTGTGATTAAGCACATTCTGAAGTCTTGAGAAGGAAGGATGTTGTTGTGTAAGAAGGTCGGCAGCTCACATTCACAGCAGTGTGAGAAACACCTGAAGTATCACACTTAGACCCTCACCCCGTGTCCACTAACAACACTTATCACACCCCATTTCCAATACGAGAGCAATTCTTCGTTTTCAGCGCTCAGCGTCCTAAGTGTAAAAAACGCCTTCAGTGTCAGGGGTTAAATGTCACTACGCTCACAGTGCTCTCCGTTGCGCTGGTCGATAGGGCGCCACAGGAATGAGTTCTAAAACCAAGAAGTAAGTTAGCATTTGAGCGCCATGCGGTCGTTAGCAGATAAGACACAACATTATTACAGGCATGGTTGGTACTTCATTAATACAAATATGAATCATTAGTTAACCAGCTAGTTATACTGGTACAGACTGGAGGCTGTGGCTCAGTTGGTGGAGTCAGTCGTCTTTCAACTGGAAGGTCGGGGTTCGATCCCCAGCTCCTGCAGCCATATGTCCGATGTGTCCTTGGGCAAGAAACTTAACCCCAAGTTGCTCCCACTGCTTCATCAGCGGTGTATGAATGTGTATGAATGGGATGAGTTAAAACTGATGGACTCTTTACTCAGCAGCCTCTACCATCAGTGTGTGAATGTGTAGGTGTGACCTGCGGTGTAAAAGAGCTTTGAGTAGTCAGAAGACGAGAAACCATTTAAAATGTTTCATGGTCTCGTTGACTTATCGTACACATCCCTACATTTAACCCTTTGTTGCTCGGTCTGAGTACAGATTGTAATTCTTCTCCACAGTCTTCCTTCTGAACTCTGACTGTTGGTCACTCCTTTGTGTTCAGTCATTAGCCTCTGTATAAGGAACATTTTTTAAAAGTCCCCACTTCCTTGCTGGTAACTATTTCTGTAATTTCCTGTGGTTGACATATCTGTCCTGAGGCACATGGTGTAGTTTCTCTTCAGTCTTTGTTGAGAATATCAAAAAGACAGCTAATGAAAGAGAGAGCTCTAAAAATTCTGTCAAATGAGGTTATTTGATCTTACGGTTGTCAAAACTCCTGACACCTTTCAATACGTTTTGATGCCACGTGTTTTAAAATGATACAATCTCTGTTATTTGATTGATTGATAGTAACGAAAAGATCTTAAGTCATATTTGTAACCAAAAGCTGCCTTGAGATAAAAAAAAAGAGAGAGAGTAGTGGTCAAACTAACAGGAATGATAAACTGGATTATAAGAGATTTTTTTTAAATGCAATAATCTAAATGGGTCTTACCTTTTTGGGACAATTTGGGGCAATGTCTTAAGCCACTTTCTTACCTGAAAAAAACAAACCACACCATCAGGAAGAAGATGGACTTTTTCTATAAAGTTTTTGCAGCAGATGAGTTGATTATTAGCATGCTGCTATAATAGCCTTTTTTATGCTAAATATCCTCTTTAAGCGATACCTTTGACTGTTAAAAGCGAGCACTGTGTCGTCCAAAAGCCTAGCGGCCATGTTGCTCCCCATGCATAGAGACTCAGACCTGTGGCTCCTTTCCTGCATGTCATTCCCTACTCTATCTCCCCTGTTGTACAAACAGAGATCAAAATCAACATAACCCAAATATTCCTCTCAGGAGCTTTAACGAGCGAATGAAGTGATGACCTCACACAGTTAAAGTGATGTCCGTCGACTGCTGCTTAGACTGAGTGTGGCTGAAGATGAAACTTGATATCTTGCCCACACCACTACACGCCATTTATCTTTTGCTTCATAAGATAAGGACTATTTGTCCTGCTTGCAAACCCATGATGAGTCTGGAGTCACACGGCGCTGAGTGAATGTGTGCTGTGAAGTCTGACTCCAGGTTTACAGGAGACAACATCCCCCTCTGTCACACATCAAATGTAAATACACACTCTGACGCGCTCTCCTCGTCCTGAGGGAAGAGACTGAACCATGGTTACACGCACACCGGAAACACGTGTGATATCTGTAAACACAACAGGGGTGGAGGTGTCTAACACACACAAACACATTACAGCCCTCCGTTGTCATGGTCAGCTGAGGAGCTCTGTTAGAAGAAGCAGAGCGCTGTAACACCCCAAACAGGAACGGACATGTTGGAGAAGGTACTTTCCATGTCATGTGACGACATCAGCTGTGAATGATGTCACCGTGAACATGCCTTTTCTCTGCCCTGACATGTGACTCTTCATCTGTGACCATATTGAGTGAGCTGACCGAGGTGGACACCTAACCTCTCAGGATGGGAATCTAGATATTGGTTATCATCAAAACAGATTTTTTAACTTTTATAACGGTGGTAAAATACAAACGGTTGTGAGACCTGTTTTGATACCACGGCAACAAGAACTGCAGCCAAACTTCTGCACGGTCTAAACCGCTCAAAAACAAACATTGACGATCTCTTTGTGTGATTAAGACTGTTCTCTTTTCCGCTCGGGGCAGCTCTTGGTTTAACAAAGACTTAAGATCTGACTGTTTACTAAAGCTTCAATTCTTTTCCATACGATCAATGTTCCTTCTTCCCTTGAATGAGAAGGCTTAACTTTAATAATCGTTGATCTTCAGTTGGGTTGTTACAACTTCCTCTTAAGGTTAATCATCAGCCAAATCCATAAAACACAGCTGCACATAGTCATCTCTTAGTTTCTTGCGAAGGAGGTTTTAAATTCCTAGCGTATGTTTTGAATACGTTTTTGTTATCTGGAGCTTCTCAGCAAGGCGACGTCTTACATGTTGCACCATGTTCGTAGAGCTGTTAGTACCGTTCAGCACTCTCTTGTTTTGTTGTTGTCACTGTTTCAGTTGTTTTGCTGTTTCCTCACCTTGATCTTACACTCCTACTTTAAGAAAAGCCAAAATCACAACCTCAAAATCTGCACTCGCTTCAGCTGAGTCTGTACGTGTCTCTTCATCAGAAAAAAGAAGCCAAATGCAGATAGCTCCCTCTGCTGGTTGAAAACGAGGATTGCAACATATTTATTGTCTCAACGATTTGAATTGTCCTTATTGTATCTTTAATTGTGCGGTATCAATAGATCCATTGTACAAAATAAGAAATATACAGATATGTGCATCCAACAAAGATAAATGCTGAGAAATGGGTTGCAATGTGAGTTAAATATAAACACTAGAATAAGACGATATTAACGGAAAGTATTGTTGGATTAACCCACAGAGTATTGCACAGTTAGTTAACTGCAGACTCAGTGTTGAAATAGATTATTTAAGGTGAGACACATGAAACATGAGATACTGGATGTTATTTGCACAAACCCATCTGTTATGCTATAAAAAAAATCATTTTCCAGCATTAGCTGCTGCACATGTGGTCAGTACATGAGGGGGAGTGCACAGATGGTTAATGATTAGACAGAAATGTTCCATGTTTGTAAAGCAAACATGCCCGTATGCTGCTGTTCACTGATAACGTCTCCAGACTCAGTTGGAAAAATGAGAGGAGGATGTTTCAATAACAGTAACTGGACTCATTCTAAATATGTTCTTCTGTCAGGTGGTCTAAACAGTCCGTCTGAAGAGGTGTGCAGCTTAGCACTGGTCCTGTTCACCAGGAATATTCCAAATGAGGAATCTCTTTTACAAGGGAGTCCTGGCAACGCATGACGGAATAAACAACCAACTTTTACGAGCATAAATTCCATAAAATAATGAAACGGCAACATTAAGAAATGGACATTCATGGGTCATCCTTAAGGCCCCGTGTCCACCTAGCGTTTTTTTCCGCGCTGGCTGTGCAATCGGGACCGCTTGAATGAAGCGTTTGTGCGCCGAGAAGAAAAGCGCTGCAAGTCCATCCTGTCTCGATGACAACAGTCTACTGTTTGACTGATACTGCTTCGTTACTTTTACTGCATGTTTTGTATTTGAGATCATTTATTTCCTGATCAGACACGGAGCAAAGAGGATGGACAAGACACGATCCATAGGAGGAAAAACTACGGGGAATATCATACAATTGGAATAAAGCGCTGGTGACATCGACAGCGCCTTTCTGAAAAGTTGAAAGATTTTCAACTTGACAGTCAAAGCAGCCGCACAAAAAAAGAATGAGCGCTCCGGAAGAGACTCTGCCTGCTGCTGCAAACGCTCTCTACTCACTGAAAACAACTGAAAAAAAGACGCTAGGCGACTACGCTAAGACCAAGATGTGCGAGTAAACTCATGAAAAGCACGTCTCCCAAAGATGGAGTTAAGTTTGAGGAATTGTTTACATCGTGTTTCCATGTTTCAGGAGGTTGAAGCTTTAGGAGTCAGTCGGGTAATAAAAAGTCATTTTATGTCGTGTGTGGCCTTACAGATGGATTTTT
Organism: Labrus mixtus; assembly: GCF_963584025.1. Lineage (NCBI taxonomy): Eukaryota > Metazoa > Chordata > Actinopteri > Labriformes > Labridae > Labrus > Labrus mixtus. Next base: position 33,551,370 of record NC_083613.1, on the reverse strand, counting down.
TCTCATCTTTTTCAACACTGCTGCTGTGGTCGTTCAGTACATCAGATGTTACCATTAGCCTTGCTGTAAAATGATCTTTCTTGAAGAGGTAGGATAGATCGAATCATCTCCATGCTCTTTGTCAGGGATCCCAAACTCGATTTCCTGAAGGGCACTGGTCAGGTTGTTCTTTTCTTCAGGGACCACTTGAACCCTCCTCTGCTTGTTTGTTGTTTTAATATATTTCAGTAATATACACTCTAAGGCTGAGCATCAATATATCTACATTCTGAAAAGGTTTCCCCGTCCTGGCTGTAAGTTCACCTAGCTCTGCATGTTTCTGGTCCAGGTCATATCTCCGTCCTCTCTCCTCTCTGGAGAATATGATTTACAGTCCGTTCTCATTAGTTCTCCTCTGTGGATCCTAACAACTGTCTGCCTGCATTGATAGTCTGGTCAGCAGTGGCGGTCCCTCTGCCTCTCGAGCACTCTGTCCATTAGCCAAAATCCTCGCTATTTCATTATGTGAGTGGACGGGTTCCAGCCTTTCCAGCCATGACTCCACTAAACCACAGGCCTCCTGTCCGTCTCAAGAGGACTCAATCAGGCTCTCTGCCCGGGCTTAAAATATTTATCACTCATAATTGAATACACTGTTGGCAAGATTGAAATGTACACCCCTATCAGCTTACATGTAGCATAGAAATGCTGTTTTTTTTGGGTGGGTAGGGGTGCGGGCTGTATGTGAAGCCTGTCTGACTGTACCGTGACTCTGTAGTTGAAAGTAGGCTATTGACTGAGCTGGTGTCAGGTTTCCCTGCTGCTGCTGCCATTCCAGCCTCAGACACCCAGGGCCTCGCATTGATTTTACAAACCACAGCTCCAGGACCACTTCAAGGCTTTCAAGACCCTAATGACATAATGGATGTGTTGGCCAAGGCTTGTGACATTACAGGTTTGTAATGTCGGCCATGCCTTTGATCGGTCTGGGAATATTCAGTGTAATGCTGCGAGACATTTTGAGCTCCAGGAATAGACGGGACTGCTGTTCACTGTGATCGGTAAAAGACCGGCAGACGCAGATAAGTAAGGATGACAGCATTACTTTGTCCCTGAGTGGATAAGTCATGAGTCTGATATTACATTATCTCCTCCGACAGCGCTGTGGATGTGATGTGAGTCATGTCTAATGTTTGTGTTTCACCGTGAGCTCCTGTTGTGGTAGTAGTAATATAAGGTGTTGTTTGTATGTTTGTAAACAGTCGACTTGAAAACACAGTGATCTCAGCATGACTCATCCTGCTGCTGCTGTCATAATCGATATCAAAACTTCTGACACAAGATGATGTTTTCGTTCAGATTGACCTCTAAAAAAAAAAAAAGTTTTAGCAAAACTACATCCAACTGCTCAATCATTATACAAACCATCGATCAGGGATGTGACCCTGACGAGGGATGTGCATCTTTAGGATGTCATCGATACTGAAATCAATACTGATACAGCTGATATCAATAATCTTCTTGATGCTATTTAGTGCAACAACAAAAAAACATTACATAAAGATAAAAAGATCTCATGAGAGATTTCTGATTACTGCTTTAACACCTGAATTAAATACTTTCCAGAGAGTTAAATCTCAAACCTCACATAAAAGAAAAACACATGAAATACATTCATGTTTACATTTCAAAGAAAAGCTGGTTCTAACTCTAACATGTGTCTCTAGTCCGTCTATAAACCCCCCAATGATGAGAAAAGTCCATCCTCTCTGTCTTTTGCCTTGTGCTCAAACATGCCGTTTGGAGATTTTCCCTTCATGACATCACAAAGGGCAGTAGCCCCTCCCCCAGGTGGGTGACACTCCCACAGCTAGGTGTTTGTTCTGCCCTCTGAGTCTGCCTTCTCACCGTAAACAATAGGACATGGAGCGAGAAAGCACCGAGTACACCCAAGTCCTTCCAGAGAGGGGGCGTGGTCAGACACAGCTCATTTACATATTTAAAGGTACAGACACAGAAACAGCCTGTTCTAAGTAGGGCTGAAATAGAGGGGTTCATAGACATGATCAAATACAGGATCAGAGTGGATTTAGAACAAGAAACTTCACACACATGTTTTGAGGAGCTCTGAGACTTATTTACACTGAAGAGAATGACATTATGTGACCTTTTAATTTTAAGAATACAATCACATCCCTGATCAATACCTGGAGTGCACCGCTGTGTGACTAACCACCTGGAGAGTGCATGATGATCTAAGTGCACTATTGATCCTTGTCATGTGAGGTCATAGGGTGTCACTCAGCTGGAGGATCTGTTTCTTTTTCATTAGTGGTCCAATAGAGTACATTAGGTTCTGCAGGACTGATTCATGATTTATTTAGTTGGCTAACAAACAGCCTTTCAGTTACTCTAAATCTGAAATTGAATTTAAGGGTCAATTTAAGAGTGAAATTAACACGAACATGTTTTTATCACGCTCTCCAGGTCTGTGGATGAGGAACTAGGGCCTGACCGATATGGTATTTTTGTGTCCGATACCGATATCGATGTTTGGGAGAGAAAATATATCTAGTTAATAGATTGATCCCTAAAATGCAGTTGTCAAGCACTTGTGGAAAAGATAAATAATGAAGACAAGATGGTCGCTCAACTAGAAAGTAACTGAGCATCACTTAAATCAAACACTGAAGCACTGTGCAGCGAAACAAGCTCTCATTCTTAATACATCACTGTTTCTCATCTGCCCAGAGTAAAGAAGAGTCAGCCCTTTAAAGGTTCACTTAAGAAATTGCCTCTGAAGTAATCAAAAAGGAGGGGAAGTGTGCCATGGTTCTTTTAGTAGATTGAACTGGAGGAAAGCCAGCGGCTGTTTGTTTACATCGTATATAGACGTCACGGTATTCGTTCCCTTTATTGCTAATATGCTGACAAAGGATAGAAGGGGGTCTTCTCTGTGATGCATTCAAGAAAATGGTGATTACAACTCGAGCCGAGGACGATTTAGTCCATCGCTTGCTCTTAATGGTGCTTAATTATGATGCGTTCTAATTCATAACTCCTCTGTTTGAAAGTGAGTGTAGAGGGGTTGGAGGTGTGTCTCTGGAGGAGAGCGGAGGCTTCAGTATGGGGTGTGGGCAAACAGGGCGACATCTACTGGATCAAAAAGTCGCACGTTCTTCTTTTAAAAGTGACTTTCGTTTCAGCCAATCACATCTCAGAAGTCGGTTTAGTGGTATTAAAGGAAACTGAGATGTTCATAAAGTATGTAGCTTGATACTGTGGTAACTTGAAACTAATCTTATGTGACATAAAAGTTTGAATTCTGTTTTAAAATCTGATTTCCTCTGTGTAGCGCTCTGACAGGATGTCATCACAGGGGGGTGACGAGCCCCCTCCAAACGGAGGTCAACCAGATAGCCGTCTAAAGAGCAAGAAGCCGCCGAGCCTTGTGATAGCGATCCCTCCGCCTGAGGAGACCATGTCCCACGACCCGGCGAAACAGGTACCTGCTGTTTTCACTCTGACCTTTTGTTTTACTCACAGACTGAAATATGGACATAGACTCAAACGGGAAATGGACTTAAACTTGTTCTGCACTTTCTAGTCTTCTGACTTCTTAAAGCTCTTTTACACCTCAGGTCACACCCACACATTCACACACTGATGGTAGAGGCTGAGTAGTCAGAAGACTAGAAAATAAATAAACAAGCTCAAGTCCAATATCTAATGTGGATTCCTTGGCTTTTGCAGCCAGCCTCTTGTGGACACTGGAGGAACTGCAGTTGTTTTGCTCCGGCTTCATTTTGTTAACACCAGAAGTTACTGCGTGACCTTCTGGGGCGGATTGTCACTTGACAGATGTGTGATCCAAATGACTAACCACTTCCTGTTACAATGCTGGTGTTGAGCTCTTTCCAGTGTGCCCTGAATTAATGACACGTTCTGAAAAGTTCCCTGAGGCTGAAACATCTATTTAAGAATATTTACAATCAGAAGCAAGCTGCCTGCTCTCTCTACCTCTAAAACATTTCACAAACAAATCCATCAAATCAACCTTTGGTCAGAAGAGTTGTTTTAAGAAAGAACAAAGAAAACCTCAACAACGTCACCAAGGCAACAGGAGGAAGGAGTTTACACATTTGAAGGTATAATATGTAGAATTTTTCCACCAAAATATCAAACTACTACTACTTACATTACCTCAGATATTAAGTTATCAAAGCCAGAGAAATCCATCATTTTTTATTTGTAACACCCCATTTCTTGTCTTGGTGGAACCATGACAGAGCAGCCATCATGGACCAAAGCAGAGATATAAGTTCACCAGGATCAGAACGTGTGCTGCCATTGTTTTTCCTCTCATAACGACTCTATGGTGGCAGAAAGACAGCCTGAACGCATGGCTCACTTATAGCTTCACTTCAAGCCCCATTACCTCTCAGAGCGACAGGCCCATTAGCCCCGCCAAGTACAGAGTCACTTCAGGTTAAGGTAATGGACCCTCAGAGGAGTCAGTGAACGCAGCGTCACAGTAAAACACTAAACAAGCCGGTCTGTAGAGGACATGGAGGAGGACTTCCTGTAGCTCTCAGACGGACCATAAACTATTCAATGTGTTTCCTGTGACGTTTCATCTTCATCTGAAGGTAGCCGAGGTGTAATGACGGGACGAAGTGATCCCCCCCTCTGTACCGTCTTCAGAGGTAGTAACAGAGGCGAGACAGTTTCAGTGGAGCCAGCAGGGTAGTGTGTGTGTGTGTGTGTGTGTGTGTGTGTGTGTGTGTGTGTGTGTGTGTGTGTGTGTGTGTGTGTGTGTGTGTGTGTGTGTGTGTGTGTGTGTGTGTGTGTGTGTGTGTGTGTGTGTGTGTGTGTGTGTGTGTGTGTGTGTGTGTGTGTGTGTGTGTGTGTGTGTGTGAAGCTCCCGCTGTGCTTCTGCAAGGCAATGTGAATCCACAACGACTTAGAAACAACAATCACTTAGATCATTTTGAACCCTCTTTAGTCACTGTTGTCTCTCCTTCCCCTCTGCTCAGCCACTTCGACCGTCTCTGAAAAAAAGCATGAGTCAGGCCCCCGGCTCGGTGTCGGAGAGCGTGGGCGGAGCCTACGATGGACGCTCCTCAGCCAGAGACAGGAGGGCCAAGTTCGGCAGACAGACGTCGCTCTCACAAAGCATCCGCAGGTAAAGAAGAAGAGCTTGTTGTTTCAGGCAGCTCAACATTTACTCTGTGAGTCAAACACACAATATTTAATTTATAGACCAACAATGGACTCATAAATAGTCATTAAAGTGTTCAGGAAGTGCTGATCCCCACATGATTCATCCAAATGCTTCCTCTCCAGGGTCCCTCTAATCATCCTCTTTGATATCCTTAAAGTGAAACTGCTCTGATCATCACCTGCCCTCACTCTCTCCACTCTGTCATGTGACACCAGCAGCACCTTCTTCTTTTTCTCGTCCCTGCAGGAACACGGCGACCTGGTTCGGTGTCGGGGAGGACTGTGAGACCAAGCAGCAGCTATGGCACAGGAAGAGCATGCGCCACTGCAGCCAACGCTACGGCAAGCTGAAAGCCCAATACAGAGAGCCGGATACGGCCACCAGCATCGACCAAGGCCCGGAGTCACCGGCCACACAGAGGATGCCCAAGGTAACCTTGGTTACGCTTTATATTATTGACCCTATATTAAAGTTCCCCTCGCTTCTCGAGGTGCATCTCATGACTTGTACATGCTGCATCCTCACATCAGCGCCACCCAGACTTCAGGAGGTCATCATACTGGAGGGGGGGCTAGCAGGAAAAAGTGCAGAAAGTCAGGGTGAAAATTTGCAGTTGGCGTTCACACATGCAGCTTGGCCCAAAAATAGTTTTGTGCATGTGTGAATACAGTAGAAGATAGACCTCCCACACATAGATGCATCTTCTGACTGAGGTTTTATGTGACACACTTTCCTCCTGACCCTCTTTCATGAACGGACCAAACCAGGGGGGGTCTGTGTGAGGTTTTCACTTCTTCATTTAATTATATTTTCACATTTATCCACCAAGTTAGAATGATGTCTGAGATAAATATCTGAACGTTCAGACTTCACTGTAAGAGAGGAAGAATGAGGAGAAATATGTGTCTGGATTTCTCAAAGCAGAGAGCGGAGTGGGGACAGACGGAGACCATCTGTGGTCCAGATAAATCACTGTTATTCACTGAGTGTCAGACAGCACTACTCATCTACTCACCATCCAGGACTTAGTTTTTTCTTTTGTTCTTTGTCTTTTCTCGAGTATCAAGTGATCAGAATTTACATCCTGCATCGATGTCTCTTTCCTTTTCTTTGCACAGATGCTCATAA
>NC_083613.1:33502539-33540039 GCF_963584025.1 Labrus mixtus | reverse complement strand
CAGAGGGCCAAAAACCTGGAGAGAGAGTCGGGCTGCTGCGTCCAGAACGATAACTCAGGCTGCGTGCAGACCCACAGCTCCGACTGCTCGGTAAGAGACCCTGCACAGTCTTACTCTACCTGAAACAAACTGAACTATTTATCACTGAACCCGTTTAATGTGCAGGAGACTCTGGCCACCTTCATCAAATGGAGCGATGAGGACACTGACATCCTCAGGTCGTCTGGTTCTGTGTGTCACCAGGATCCCAGGTGAGAATTAATTTCCTCAAAATAACATCAAAAACTTTTCTTGTGATTTTGATTAAACTCTTTAAATCTTCTCCTCCTTGACGAGCAGAGTGTGTGAGGAGCCCGCCTCTACAAAGATTCACACGTGGCCCGATGACATCACCCAGTGGCCGGTGAGTGGTACTGACATTTAAACAGTTTAGCTGTCAGATTGTAAACCACAGGAAGTTCAAAGATAACACCATGTCTTTGTTTGTTTGTGTGACGGCTGACTGCTCGTCCCTCCTCAGGTTTGCACGCTTCCTAAGAAGTGGAACCACACGGGATACAGACACATGGACTGCAACATCAAGGGCCGGCCGTGCTGCATCGGAACCAAGGGCAGGTGAGACCCAACCAGCTGATTCACTTCCTGTTCTGTTTCTTTAAGGATTCACTGAGGCTTTATTGGCAAAAAAATAATATCTACAATAAATATAAACATGTGTTTTAAATCTGGAGTGAGAATATTGCACATTTCTGAGGAGCATGTTAAACGGATAGCAGCATACAAACGTTTGTAAAGCAGGTTTAAAAGAGCAGCAGAAAGTCTGAGTAAGCAGCTTTAATACACGTGCCAATGACATTCCTGGAAAGTTCCTGCAGCTTTCAGGCTGAGCTGCATGTGTGAACGCAAACGACCACATTTCTTATTTATTTTTTATTTATTCTTTATTTTAGACTTTGGACAGCAACAATATAACAGAGCATTGTCACAGAAAAATGATTAAGTCTCTTTTGCAGTCCTCCGCTTTTTAAATATAAACATAAAGAACTAAATACAGCGTGGGAGAGATATAAAGTGTGCGTTCAAAATGATCAATCATGCTCGACTTACCTACCATTTCACCGCTCATCATTCACATTGAGAGAATCTGAAATGCATTGTGCTTGTTCTTCCTGTAGATGTGAGATCACCACCAGAGAGTATTGCTCTTTCATGCATGGTTACTTCCACGAGGACGCCACACTCTGCTCACAGGTAGTGTGTGTGCCTGTGCTAAGTGTGTGTGCCTGTGCTAAGTGTGTGTGAGTGTGTGTGTGTGTGTGTGTGTGTGTGTGTGTGTGTGTGTGTGTGTGTGTGTGTGTGTGTGTGTGTGTGTGTGTGTGTGTGTGTGTGTGTGTGTGTGTGTGTGTGTGCATGTCTGTGTCTGTGTGTTTATATATATCTGAACAAATGCACTGCTCTGACGCAGGTTCACTGTCTGGACGATGTGTGCGGCTTACTCCCCTTCCTCAACCCCGATGTGCCTGATCAGTTCTACCGACTGTGGCTCTCTCTCTTCCTCCATGCTGGGTAAGAAGAACAAAAACTCTCACAGACATCCTGAAACAAAAACTTTATTTCAAACTCTTTAATAATTTAAAGGAGCAGTATGTAACTCTGGCACCTAGTGGTTAAAATGGGTAATGCAGTCCAGATTCTAAACATTGTAGAGAGCTGTCTCCCCCCCCCCCCCCCCCCTCCTCTCTAGAGACGATGCTCACACAGGTCACCATGTGGTGGACTCTGTAGCTTCAGTGTTTATCCAGCTCTGCATGGGTCTGTAAACCTTTCTGTGTTCTAACCTCTCTCCATTTTTCAAAAGCATCTCCAATATTGATCCTAGTTTGAGCACGTTTCTGCTCGTGGAGCTTATTAGAAACATGCAGAGGCTTTTTAGGTCGGGTACAATCACTTCTATCTGAACCACTTCTCTTGCCCGCTTCCATCGCTGCAACACCTGTTGACCTGATAACTGCTCTTATATCTGGGGTCGCCTTAAAACCGCCTACCTTCTCTGGTCCAAACAAATCCAGAGCATTCAGGATCAGAATCTAAAGTTAGAAGGAGGACATACTGGCTGCTGCATTGTTGTCAGAGAAGCCAGCACTTCAACATAGCATGTTTCCTTAATGTCTGATCATATAGTAAGCTCACTTAGTGCAGATTGCTCCTTTAATTGTGTTTATTTTAGTTTCTTGTCGCATTACATCACAGTTATGACATCACATACCAGCTGGTTTTAGCTGAGTCAGCCGTTCAGGTCTGCAGTACATGTAACCTAACCAAAGTAACTCTAACTGTTTAATGTGCTGTGACGGTGTTAAGCCTATTACAGCGAGTCAGTGAGCCGTTTCCATCAGCTCTGAATGTTGTGGTTTCATTATGTCAGCATCCTTCAGGATTCAAACCGAAAAGAAAACGTTTCTTAAGACTTGACACTCGTGAGCTTTTCACGCTCGCATGAGCACCAAATACTCAGCGCTAATACAAGGCACATGGAAAATCCCTCAGGTCTACTTTAAAGCTCACAAACAGACCAGGGGAGCCTGATGGAAAAAATGCACGTTTGACATAATGCTTTGACTACAACACCAGCTGGTTTTTAAATCTCAGATGTGTGTTTGTGTCACGCTTCATTTTGCTAATTAAAAAAATGAGGATGTTCCTCAACGACCTTTTTTTTACCTCTTTAACATTAGATCCTAAAAAATAAAAATTGACAAGACAAGACAGGCATTGTTAGTGGTGATCTGTCGGCTATTTAAAATCCAGTTTCCCCCCATGGTGAGTCTAATCAGTCGACAGAATGTGTGTGTGTGTGTGTGCCCTCAGACTTTATCTGGGACAGCTGGTCAAAGTAACTGTGGTTTTATGTGTCCGCAGGCTGCTGCACTGCGTGGTGTCCGTGGTGTTCCAGATGACCATACTGAGAGACCTGGAGAAGCTGGCCGGTTGGGTCCGCATCTCCATCATTTATGTCCTCAGTGGCATCACAGGAAACCTGGCCTCCGCCCTCTTCCTGCCCTACAGAGCTGAGGTGAGTGCTTCACGTTCCTCCCACAGTCCAAAGACATGCTCGTTAGGTTAACTGGAGACTCTAAATTGTCTGTAGGTGTGAATGTGAGTGTGGCTGGTTCTTTGTCTCTATATGTCAGCCCTGTGATTGGCTGCTGAACAGTTCAAGGTGTAACCCCGCCTCTCACCCAATGACAGCTGAGATCGGACTCCATTCCCAGCGACCCTGAACGGGAAAAAGCGGTATAGATGATTAATGGATGCATTATGCGGTTTCTCTCTCTCTCTTATTCCAAACACTTCCTGTCTCTCTTTAGCCGTCCAATCAAATAACAGCAAAAAGCCCCCCAAAGAACCTTAAAGAAATAAAGACATAAAAAACGTTCAATAATAAAAATGTTACTTTGATTAAAGTAAATGTTCGCACCTACTCATACACAAAGCCATATGATCCTATAGGAAGAGTTTTAAGGTCCAACAGTAAACTTTCTCCAGCACAGCTTGTATAAAATTAAACATAAACACTCAGACAGTCATTTTTTAGTTTTATAAAATATCGTTGAATGTAATCGGCACACAGAGCATGTGATTGTGCTGTGGCGTCCCGGTGCTCACACCTGATAAGGACCTGGAGGAAGTAGAAGGGGAGGGGAAAACTTATCTTTCAAAGAAGGCTGATTAATCGCACACGCCAACACATTCATGCAAAATCACTCAAACACTCACGTGTCAGGTCTCTGCGCCCGTCTGTCTGAGGAGTTAACGGTTTTAAAACAGTGATGAGATGTGGCCTCAAATGTAAGACAGAGATATCTGTGTCCGCTCCTCGTCAAGCAGTTTGATTTATTTAAACACATCGATGCAACAGTAAAGCACGCAAACAATTACCACACCTCCGCTGTGATTTCAGATTGTTTTGCTGTTTTTCCCACTCGGTGGCTTACCTCAGCTTATCTGTGTCGGACTTAAGGGAGGGTGTTTCTCACAATGGGGATTAAAGAGTGCAGACGTGACTGAGCGCTCCAGAGAGGCAACAGGAAACACCTCAGGGACAAACTGAGCTTCAGTTACAGAACATGTAGTTCAGGGTTTCATGAACTGGCAGTGCCAACGACCTCAACGCACACCAGCACTTTCTGTTGCTAGGTGACTAAACTTTGGCACTTTGGCGTCCCTCAGTTATGACTGTCAGAGTCCATGTTGAGGCGGTCTGTGTGATCATTATTTGCATAAATCTAAAGAAAACATAAACAATGTAAAGCTCTTGTGTTTTGTGTTAGCAGCAGTTTGAGATCAAATATTAAACCCCTGAAAAGACAAATCAGATGAGTTTGTCCTCCACCATCGCCGTGAATTCTGATTGGTCAGTGAGGGAGAAGGGACACTGACGAGCGGGGCCGTGTCCCAATAGTTCAACTATCCCCAGCCGTGAGCGCAGCGTCAAATGACAGCTAACACAGAGGGCTTTTTTGTGCTGGAAAGTGAACGCTGAAAACACTGAAGCGTGTTGGTTTGCAAAGAAAAATGACCGCTGCCAGCGCAAAACACATATACTGTATATATACTGCCTTCTTACACGACCGTTAGCATGCCGTTAGCAACATAGTAAAATACGGGTCAGGCGACGTACTTCTGATCCAAAGACCGATTTCGAGTGCTACAACACTAACGAGTGGCAGCAGCAGGAACTCCACACACACACACACACAGACACACACACACACACACAGACACACACACATACACACACACACACACACACACACACACACACACAGACACACACACACACACACACACAGACACACAGACACACACACATACACACACACACACACACAGACACACACACACACACACAGACACACACACACACACACATACACACACACACATACACACACACAGACACACACACATACACACACACACACACACACACACACACACACAGACACACACACACACACACACACACACACACATACACACACACACATACACACACACACACAGACACACACACATACACACACACACACACACACACACACACACACAGACACACAGACACACACACACACACACACACACACACACACACACACACACACACACATACACACACACACATACACACACACAGACACACACACATACACACACACACACACACACACACACACACACACACAGACACACAGACACACACACACACACACACACACACACACACACACACACACATACACACACACACATACACACACACACACACACACACACACACACACACACACACATACACACACACACACACAGACACACACACATACACACACACACACACACAGACACACACACATACACACACACACATATACACACACACACACACACACAGACACACACACACAGACACACACAGCGCTGCTCCACCCGGCCAGCTTCAGTGTTGCACGGTGATCCCATCTCACCCTGAAAACACCTTCATCACTACCAGACACCGCAGTGGGACAACTTGGTGCCACCATCACACCGAGGAGAGATGTTACAGAGGCGTAGAGTTTTCACCTTGAACTGCCTCGAAAAGATGACTTCAGTAAGAGGAACTTAGTAAACAGGCTCGACAGTGAGAGTGAGATAGTCTTCCTCGGTAGAGTAAATGTATGACAGTGATCTCTGCAGACCTACACACCTGCATCGTATGTTTAATTCTGGACGTCGTCACCATAACTAATCCACTCGGAGGCTTCCTGGCGGATGTGCTAACGGAAAGCTAAATCCAGCCAATCGGTCCACAAGATTAAAAAGTGTGTGTCTGAGTCGCTGCTGAGTCAACTGCAGCTGAGCGCTATTTTAGCTGAGGTCCATTGTTGCTTGTTAAAAAGCTTTGAGCAGAAATTATCTAATATGTCAAACGGGGACAAATGTCCTGCCTTCTTTTTGTGAGTTTATGAGAACGTCAAAGTGGACTTTAAAACCAGTGTCCGTCTTTTTGGGGTAGTAATCTTCTAATTCACGGTGTAACAATTGCAGCACAGGACAACATGTTGTGTGTGAAAATAACACTGTGTGGATTACCTACTTTTTCCAGGCCCGTCTGTTGTTGTCAGCGTGTCTCTGTAGCACACTTTCCCCTTCAGGAGATTAGCCTAATGCCATTGTGCGGCTTGACAAAGGCCACTGCTGTGTCAAAGAGATTACTTTTTAATTTTCTTATAAACAAAGAGAATTGTTGCAAAGACTCGGCTCGCCTGGTCTGCACACGTTTATGAACACACAGTGATTCATGGAGGCAGGAGAGATTTCCTCACTTCTTTAACAAATGACACAACACGTTACATTTATAGTTCCTGGTCTTTGTAGTGGTGGGACACTCAGACTCCCGGTGTGACATGAGGTGGCTCTCGGGATGACGCACCATGCCGTTCACCTTGGCACTGAGCGGCTCACAGGTTTTTTTTTCACACACCCGGAATAACCAGAGGGAGCACATGCGAGGCACCACACACGGCGGTCAAGCCACTTAAGGAGGTGCTTTAAGTGGATAATCCTTAAACTGGGGAGTTAAGGAGACCCTGCAGCTTCGAGGCCGTTCATGACTCAAACAACAGCTATGACTGGAACGAGCCGCATGTAGACGATTTCAGGATTAAAAAAATCAGTTTAAATACGATTAAAAAGTTTTAATAACATTCTGTACAAGTTCATAAAAAGTCAAGTCAGTCTCTGGCTGTTTCCACACATTTCAGCCTGCTCCTGAAATCCTCCTGAGTTGCTTTGTTAACTTTGAGGATCCGTGTGCTCAGCGTTCTGTCACTGCCATGTTTTTGCTTTTTTGAATACTTAAAGACGCTTAACAAAGAAAACAAGGAAGAAAGAGTCTAAGAGGAGGAGGAGGAGGAGGACGACAGAGTTTTAGTGGTCGTAGGCGATGTTGAAGAGGTGAGAGTTTAGGGTCCCCGCCCCCCTGAGGACCGCTAGGTTAGTCCTGCAGGAAGAATCTAAAGGCTGGTTGGCATTTGCTTCACAGGTTCAAGCAGATTTTACGCTCAAGTTAAAATGTTTGATCTCTAATGGATTGTTAGCCACACATTTATACAGATATCTGTTTCTAGAGATCAGTAAATCATCGTTAAGATAACGCAGATGGGAGCTGGTAGTTCATTGGTGTAGACTGTTTCTCCTGCACATGGCAAAGGCTGCTGACACCTACAGTGATTTATCAACACAACTCGGACTACAAGCAAACAACAAGCAAGAGCGCGACCGATTTATCAGCCGGCCGATATCAGCATATCAAGTGACTATCAGTATCGGCTAATTTTATGGCACATGAGCGCCGATATCACTCGATTTATTCTCCAGTTAAACAGCATTTAATTTGAGTATCATTGTGTTACACTTGCAGTTCTCTGTCACCAGCAGTGAGTGTCGAGCGGTGATTCATGTACGGGCTCAGTTACTTTCCAGCTGAGCGACCATCTTGTCTTCGTTATAAATCTTTTCCACAAGTCTTTGATAACTGAGGGATCAACGTCATAAATGTGTGTATATCTAAATCTGTCTATACAGATCTAAGACGCATCTAAGAAAGATATCGGCCGATATATATCGGTATCCTTAATATCTGTTTAGGTATCGGCCCCAAAAGTTCCATATCAGTCGCGCCCTACTCAAACAGAAACAACGACCCTTCACATGCTGTAATCCAGACCGCTGTGTACGGAGTCATGGAGGTTCATTTGAATGAATCTGTAAATAAAGATTAATGTTCAGACATGAAGGCAGAAATCTGATCGTCTTAAAAACCACAAAACAATATCTATCTGTTCTCTACATGTTCCATAGAAGCTCCAGAGAGTTTAAACTTTAACTGAGTTTCTTTGAAATTGCACTCTGATTCCTTCTTTGTCTCAAAAAACTGTGAAAGCCATCGGGGTAGTGACCAGGCGGCGTGTCAGGAACGTGTCAGCCTGCATGTCTGGAGCGTGTGGGTGGAGAGCCATGCCATGCTCCTCGTCTGTTGTGACACTTTAATGTTTTCACAGATTAGCCATCTGCCCCTGACCGGGCCAAGCCTCCAAACTCAGAGCAGACGTCACTCTAATCTGCTGACCTCTGCTGCCCGACCCGGCGCTCGTATTGGAGTTTCTGTACGGAACGGCGTGTGAAAAATGAAAGACGCATCAGCTTTATATTCAGAACTATTATTATTACTATTACTATTATATTCAGTTTAAAGATAGAGTCGCTTATTCTTAGAAAAACAGAATACAGACGAATACAAAAGTTGCTCAATCATCACTAAAGCCCCGTGACCAACTAATGTTTTTTTTTCTGAGCGCTGAGTAAGGAGCGTTTGCAGCAGCAGCAGGCGGCCACCCGGTGAGAAAAAGCACAGCATCTTTTTTTTGGAGTGTTTCCGCCTTTTTTGTGCGGCCGCTCCGAGCATTCAAGTTTGAAATCTTTCAACTTTTCAGAAAGAGCCTGTCGAGGTCACCGACGCTCTTTTCCAAATGTGTCTGATCGGGAAATAAACGATCTAAAATAAAAAACATGCAGAACAGACTGTTGTCATGGAGACAGGACGGACGTGCAGCGCGTTTCTGCCCGGTGGAGACGGGGCCTTCTGTCTGCAGAGACTCTGTCCTCTGACTCGATTTTACTGTTCTGCTTTGTTCTGGTTGACTCAGGACGTTTCTGGGCGGAGCTGGTGTGTTTCCTCCAGCCAATGACAGCACAGTTTAGGAGTGGATACAGTTCAGTGATTGGACGAGATTCAAACTGGTGAATATTGCAGAGGTGGATTTATCGGCAAAGAAGAGAAAATATAATGAGAGTGAGGAGAAACACCAAGTGGATAAAGCTCGTTCTGAAACGAGGGTGAACCTTGTGTTGTGTTTTACCCGTGGACGTGTAGTTGGTCTACTTCCTGTTGGACAGGAAGGTGACAAACACCGGCGCTTAGCTTGTGCTAGCGTGTGTTAGCTTGCAGTGTAGGTACAAGCAGTAAGCGTACACACTACATCCTGCAGGGGGCGGGGCTTCCGAGCCCAGGAGGAGGGGGGGGGCCAGTCTGAATGTTGTGTTTACAAGCTGCATGAACATTCCTACTGACTTTAAATAATTATTACCTTAAACGCTGTCACGGTAATGACAGGTATATCAGAGTCAACAGCTGTAATAAACGATGCGTTGACGGTCGCACTGATTCAAACAGTCTTACTTTTAGTAATTTGACCCACTGACTGTCAACAGAACTCTGCAGGATCCTCTGATGTGAACTCAAAGTGACCAAACCTTTAGTCCACTTAGATCCTGTTGTGTTCTTCTCACTGCTTAATGACGCCTGCTGTCAGCCCGTAACATGTAGGCCACGGTGTCACTTTGTTTCTCTGTGGTGTAACGACGCCACGCTGGCAGCTCACCATCTACAGCATCTGTGGTCAATTTAACAATGACAGCCCGGTGCAACAAGACGCCTGGCAGCGAGCGAGGAAAGAGGAGTAAACCCTTTAAAATATAATGTGTTGACTCTGAACTGAATCTGATGCACAGTAGACTTTAAGCTGGAGGAGGAGGAGGAGGAGGAGGAGGAGGAGGATGAAGAGCAGCAGGAGGTGTTAGGAAAGATGAGGTGGAGGGGTTAGGGGGGAAGGAGATGTAAAGGGAAGAGTAGTAGAAGAAGGAGGAGGAGGTGATAGGGGAGGAAGAGGAGGGGGAGGGGTTAGGGAGGAGGAGGAGGTGATAGGGGAGGAAGAGGAGGAGGTGGTCAGGTGGTAGTAATATTAAACCGTCGTAGACTCGATATGAGTGAACAGACGTGATGACGGCTGAGATTAGTTGAAACACTTTGGGGAGTGTCTGAAAGAGGGCGTGTGTTCTGTGTTTACTCATGTTTGTACGTTTCTACTGTGACCACACATTTCCCCCGAGGAGAGAATAAAGTGATGTATTGAAACGTATAGTTCTGTATAAAAACATCCGATTGTAGGGACATGTCAAGAAAATCAAATTCAGTGTGATTTATTTTTAAAAAGTCGTTTTACTCTGCGTCTGGAATAGAACTTTGACCTTCATTTGAAGCAGATATAAATGATGCTGTGAACCAGGATGACGGGCGCTCTGAAGCTCTGCGTCACAGAAAAGCAGGATGTACGCAACTTAACGTCCGGTACACATCAGAGCGGATGCTCGTCGTCGTGCATGAGTTCAGTGCTCAGACGTGAGTCATGTAGTGGTCGTTTACTTGCGATGTTCTTAGGTGACTAAATTCAGACCAAGCTAAAAGTCTAAAGGTTAGAAAACACTCTGATGGTTTGCCGAGTGAGGCTAATGTACGCAGTACTCAAACCGCCTTCCTGCAGGTTAACCTCCACATGCCCGTGTGTGATGTGGTTACACATCGCTCCGGTCGATATACCTGTTTAACCTGACTCAGTCTGCATACAACTTTATCTCCATTTTCCTCCTTACACCACTTTCTTGTTATATCTTTCTTTGATGCCACCAGTAGTATTCCAGCCACGTATCTGTTTTTTTGCTTTGTATATTTTCCTGTGTTACATTTCCCAGATACAGCACTTCACAAGTCTTAGGAAGTTCAAAACCTAAACTTGTCCGGCATCGAGGGCCAAAATATTTAGTTTAGTCGTCTAAACGGGCTCATAACGAGTCCTTCAGCTTCTGGTCAGGACTGAAACCACTCGGACTTCCTGGTTGTGTTGACATTGAATTATTTGACCCGTCTGATTCTGTCCTCTCCCTCCAGGTGGGTCCGGCCGGGTCTCAGTTTGGCCTCCTGGCGTGCCTCTTCGTCGAGCTGTTTCAAGGCTGGCAGATTTTGGAGAAGCCCTGGAAGGCCTTCCTCAAGCTGCTGGGCATCGTCCTCTTCCTCTTCACGTGCGGCCTCCTGCCGTGGATCGACAACATCGCCCACATCTTCGGCTTCCTCAGCGGCCTGCTGCTCTCCTTCGCCTTCCTGCCCTACGTCACCTTCGGCACGTTCGACAAGTACCGCAAACGCGTCCTCATCGGCGTCTCCATGTTGGCCTACACGGGGCTGTTCTCGTCGCTCATCGTGTGGTTTTATATCTATCCCATCAACTGGCACTGGCTGGAGCATCTCACCTGCCTGCCCATCACGAGCAACTTCTGCGAGAAGTACGACATCGACCACAACATCAACGCCGTGGTGCACTAAACGACCACGTCAGCTGATTCCCCGGTCAACAAAGTGGCCTTTCACCAACGTGCAACCACGTCTCAGATCTTCTTATCAGGACCAGATCAGCCTGGGACGGGCTCAGTCCTTCAAACTCGACTCAGTCTGGATCTAACTAGCATGTTCGTTTGCTAACAGGCTAGCCTCAGAATCAGAGGACAGATACTCAGGAAGTGAAAATGACAAACAGACAGAGGAGATCTGACGCTTCCTACAGGTCATGAAAAGTTGATCTAAAGGAGCCGGGAAGGCGGGACCCGAGGACCCGAACAATCCCCGACTATACGATTGAGGAATAAGTGAGATGAAACGAGAGACTGATGCCAAAGAGGCTCATCAACACTACAAACTGTTTTTTAATCCCTTTTGTATTCACTCAGCATGTCGACTTCTTCAGACCAGAGAGGAATATCATGTAATGTGTTCACGCTAACGATGTCAACATGGTCCAGACTTTGAGACTTTTCAATATCACGTGTTTGCAAACGGTACAATCTGAAGAAATCAAAAAAAAACTTAAAACCAAAATCTGCTGCCAGTAAATACTAACGAGTCCCTTTGAGCGTTCATAAAGATGCAAACACACAGTTATGTCCCCCTTGTACTTTATATCACGATGTCCTGACGCACTGAAACGTCCCGCACGCAGCATCATGACGAGAGAATCCAAAAACATGGACAGAGGACAGAGTCTGCAGAATGAGCGTCCACCTCAGGCTGAGATGTTAGATTTTAAAATGGGTCTAAACCTCGTTAGGGGTACATGACGGATACTCGGGACGTTTACACGACTTCAACTTGACTTTTAAAAAACATGCAAACATGTTCGTGTAACTCAAATAATACTAAGTCCATAACTTGACGTCGGACTAAAACACCTGAACAAAGTGTTTTGGGAGTCGTTTCACTCTCACGTGTGTGCACCTCAGATCGGGCCCAAACTGTCCGCAGCGTTCTGAGCACGCTCCACAGCTGCTGCCCCAGACTTTGACCCAGAAGTCGAGCAGAATAAATGTGTAAAAAGAAAGAGAAGAAGAAAATAAGACGAAGGTTTCAACATGGCGAGTGAGAGAGAGAGAGAGTCGTGCAACTTAGTACACAAGTTTTCAGCGTCACACAAACAGTCTGCCGCCTGCTAACTTGTTTGTCAGTTTTTGTCTGGACGTTATTGGTCGACGGGAAGGAGGCGTATCGCCACCTACTGTAGCGGAGTGGGACATACTTTAATCTTCATTAGATGACCTCATCGAGCTTCATCTTTACCTCGACTTGACCGTGCATGTAAATGTTCTGACTGTCTGAATTTCAAACAGGTTATCCATGTAGATATTCCATTTTAAACTTCTGGTATCGTGACCACCCTGGTTCAAACGATCCACTGTGCAGCTGAGATATTTTAACCCTTCGTGGTCACCTGAGGCGTCGTTTCTTTCTCACACCGCCAGTTGCCTTAAACCGACTTTGCCATTGAACAGAAGATGCCTCGTGTTGATGACATCACAGTGTTTTAAGATCAGCTGTACTCACTGCTGAACACGTTACCAAAGCAACGCTCTGGTGCTGCTTCTGTAAACATGTTGATCTTCACCACCTCTGAACCTGAATACAGTGAGCAGTTTGAGCTCTGATTTGAACGTCTCACCTTTGCAGGATCTCACAGCTGTGCCTAAACCATGATGACGATGAACTCTAAAAACAACAACAATCACTGGAATGATATGTATGTAAGGAGTCGGTGTCTAAACCGGCTGTTTGTCTGAACAAAGTTAGTTTAGTTCTAGGTTTTTTTTTTGTTTTGTCATCGAGAGAATCTCAGAACGCAGCGTTGTGTTTCACCTCAGCCTCATGTTTCCTCTCACACGATCACTCAGTCTGCTCCTGAAATCTGCCCGAATCGCTCGTCCACACATGATCCTCACAGTCTGACGTTCGACCCCAGTCCAACACCATTATGATTATGTTTGGACTTTATATCACTGCTACTTGAGATCGATCGTATTCACAGTATCAACGAAGAAGAAAGCAGAAAAGAGAAGGAAGATCTCAGCGGCCTCACCTCTCCTTGAGACACTTCCTTCATAACTCCTGATGACTCATCGGGTCACCCTAAACGTCTCCTGGAAAATTTACTAGGGGGAATAGCGCAGGCTGAGCGCTCTGGAGCACATGCATGAAGCGTTTTGTGCTTTGAGGAAAAGAAGCGCTGCACGTCCGTCCTGTCTCCATGACAACAGCTTGTTAACAACGGCCGCTGTATGATCGACACTGCTCCCTTAATTTTTACTGCATGTTTTATATTTGAGATCGTTTATTTCCCGCTGGAGGCAAAACTACGGGGAATATCAAACATTTGGAAAAGAGCGGCGGTGACGTCGACAGCACCTTTCTGAAAAGTTGAAAGATTTTCAACTGGAAGCGCTCGTGGTGACCGCACAAAAAAGGCGGCGCGCTCTGAAGAAAGACGCTGGGCGCTGCACTTTTTGTCCAGACAGCTGCTACAGACGCTCTCTACTCATTGAAAACAATTGAAAGAAGACGAGTTGTTGTGAGCGCTACACACTGTGTGCGTTGGAGTGTCTGTGTCACTCTGCAATACTCTGCCCTACAAACACTAGTTGGCAGTGCAGTGTAGACCAATCACAGGGCTTGTGATCTGCGTTGTTTTGTTACATTTTTGAGGAGGTGCACGTCAGGCAGCGTGTGCTACGGCGATGATTCAACACAGAATTATAAATCAGGTTAAGTGATATTTCTAACACCTGAAAGTGAAACGGCTCCCTCGCAGGTTCCCAGCTCGGCCTTGGGTTTAGTTTGTTGTTGTTTTGTGGCATGTGTGTGTGAAGCCCCAGCTGTGAGGAAAAGCCACTAATGCAAGCCGTGCAAAGGATTATGGGAGTTAAGTGAGTTATGAGATTACTTGAGTTTGTCTGACTCACTGATCATCAGGTGTTTTTCTGACAACATGCAGAATGATTTTATTTTGAAATGTGGCGAACAGTTTTAGAATCACAGAGGTTCGTTATTAAAGGAAGAATGTGCGACATGTTCCACATAAATAAATCATAAATCAAGTCTATCCTGTGTAAATGTGTCTCTGAGTCATTTCGCTCGACTCCTTTACACGAGTGGAGAGGGGTTGGAGGTGTGTCTCTGGAGGAGAGCGGAGGCTTCAGTATGGAGGAGGCGTGGCCTAACAGCAGTTTGTTTTGGTTTCATGCTGGTGCTCAAGGGCGACATCTACTGGATCAAAAAGTCTCACATTCTTCCTTTAAAGGTCTTCTGTTTCGAGGTATAAGATCATGTTTGCACACGGTTAGGAGGACCGAGTGTACGGACGTCAACATGTTCCATACTTTACTTTTTAATACCACGTGTTTTAAAACGATGCAGTCTCTTATTTTATTGATCGATAGGAAACGAAAAAGTACCAAAGCTTTGAAAAAACTTCCGATCTTTGGTCATATTTTTAAACACAAGCTGCCACGAGAGAGAGAGAGAGTACTGTCTTCATTTAGCAAATACGTTTGGGTAACTAATCATTGCCAACATATTTGTACAGTAAGCAGGAGTTTGTCTGCTAGTTTTGTTTTTTAAAACAAGAAATCATTTAATATTTGGTGCCTTGGACTCGGCGTGGTGTCGTTTGATTTTCACGAGTCGAACCAAAGTTTAAATATTCTGCTCTCATCACGACAGCCCGCCTCTGAAGGGTGGCAGCCATCTTTACCAAACGGTGCTCTTAGACATATTAATCGTGTTTGACTTTGAGTTTTAAACCACATCGTCAGTCTTCATTGTGCAGCGGTTTGAGCGATGGCTGCTGTGTTTGCACGGGGACCAAAACGATTCACTTCCTTTTTTCTTTAATTTATTGGAACATCAAGGGAACGTTTAAACCACTTTGAGCTCATGGTACAGGTTCTGTTGTGTTTGTGAACATGTGATTGTTAAAGCAAATAAAATCCATTCTATTGCTAAAGATCAGGTTTCATTGTGTGTTTGAAGTCATGTTGGACCCATGAATGTTTATAAAAGTCTTTATTGTCGTTTCACATTAAACTACTGAATGTACTTCTTAGCAGAGGTGCTGCTTGTCAACAGGAAAGGCAGGCAACCCCCAAGGACTGACAAACTTTAAACCACAGCAGTGCCTGTGAAAAACGAAAAAAAAAAAAGGAAAACGAAGAGGAGTTATCCGCCTGGGAATGAAAAAAAAAGGAGAGGAAGCGTCGGGACAGTGTCAGACATGATGGTGATGAACACGAGTTGAGGGGCCCCCAATTAATATTTGCCCAGGGTCCCAACAGACTCTAGAATCGCCACTGCGTCTTAGTGTTGTCGGTCTCGAGACTTTTGAAGGTCTCATCTCAGAATCAAAATCATTTTGATAAGTTCAGACATTGTTGAACATCAATCAATCAATTCATAGCAGATGTTCTCTCGAGACGCTTTACGAAAGAGCGGGTAAAGGAGCTTACTCATAGTTAAGAGAAATGACTTCCTGTGTTCCTGGAGCCAGCCTCAAGCGGACACTCGACCAACTGCAGGATTTTGCACTTCGGCATTGGCTTCATATTTCAAGACCCGAGGTTGCAGCTCGATGTGTTGGTGTAGTCCATTTACCATCTTGGTGTTAAGTCTCTGATGTGATAAAACGCTGACTCAGTGCTTCTGCTGTTTCCTCCACAGCTGTTCAGTTTCTCATATTAAATAAGAACCAACAGGAGACATGCTAGAAAATAAACTTTTATTTCAAGAGCAAAACATTGTAAAAAAAACAAAACACATCAACAACAAGAACAAAGTTTGTCTTGATTCAAGACTTTGGGAGGCAGAGGTGGTGAATGTCTACAAGACAGAAGTGGAGAAGAGACATCATGACATCACGTTATCTTCAATATACATCAACGTATGAGTCTGTGATCTTACTGCAGGGGAACATGAAATACTCTCTTGAACGTACATCACATGTTCCCCGCGCTGTCCCAGAGACGCTCCATATGAATACACGGACTGTTCCTTTTCCTCCTGTTATTTTTATTTTTTTTTACTTCTCATGATATGTTCAAGTCTTCCAAGGTTTCCTGACTCTCAGATCTGACAGTTAATGTGTGGACACAAACACGAGTCATCTGATGCCGCCGCATACCGTTTACACAAAAATCTAAACAAGGGGGGGCGGCATTAAAGGTCACATATTCTCCTCATCTTCAACCAGTTTAAATAAGTCTTAGAGCTCCCTTAAATCCACTCTGATCCTGTATTTGATCCTGTCTATAAACCCCTCTATTTCAGCCCTGCTCAGAACAGGCTGTTTCTGTGTCTGCACCTTTAAATATGTAAATGAGCATGTGTCTGACCACGCCCCCTCTCTGGATGGGTTTGGGTGTACTCGGTGCTTTCTCGCTCCATGTCCTGTTGTTTACGGTGAGAAGGCAGACTCAGAGGGCAGAACAAACACCTAGCTGTGGGAGTGTCACCCACCTGGGGGAGGGGCTACTGTCCTTTGTGATGTCATGAAGGGAAAATCTCCAAACGGCCTGTTTGAGCACACATTTTCTGAAAAGTGGAGCAGGCAGAAGACACAGAGGATGGACTTTTCTCATCATTGGGGGGTTTGTAGACAGACTAGAGACACATGTTAGAGTTAGAAGAACATGGGGAAGAGGATTTTGTATTATGTGTGTCCTTTAAGAAATGACAGATTCAGGTTTTATTGTCCATAAAGAGTCAGTTTTGTCTTCATAAAAGAGCCAGAAGTCCTGTCCCATTGGTTAAACAAGAGAAAGACAGAAGGCAGTTTGATTCTAGAGAGTGTGATTGATAATGCTCTAATGATTTCCTGCTTTTCTCGGACTAGCAGATTAGATCTCCATGTTTGTAGTTTTCTGACCACCCTTCCAAACAGCTGTAGTTTGCAGCTGGACGGCAGCTCTTTGTTTTGGGCGCTCTGCAGACTCGGTCAGACCTGCGTTCTGAACAAGTCTGTTGGCAGTCGCGCAGGTCGCTCGCCTCACACACAGGTGCTCCGACGTCCCCCTCGTCCCGCATCAGGGAGGGAGGGGGGGGGGTCCCATCATGACTGACAGCCAGGTGGAAGATCCACATAAATCCCCTCTCAACACCCACTGTTTCTGCGCATGAATGCGTGGCCCCTGACCGGGTACAGCATCTCGATGAAGGTGAGGGGCCCCACCGCGATGGCGCTGCGGCCCTGCACCTTGAAGCCGGACTTCTGGTAGAAGGGGACCAGGAAGTCCTCGCACATGAGGACGGCGCGGCGGATGTAGGGCAGGCAGCGCAGGTACTGCAGGTAACGCCACATGAGGATGGAGCCTTTGCCCTGCTGGCGGAAGGTGCGGTGGACGGCCAGGACGTGGATGTGGACGGTGGTCCCGTGGGGCTTGTGGAGCGTGAGGGCGTCCTGGAGAACAGAGAGGGGGGAGGGGACAGGTTAGGGATTTATCGATGACAAGTTCGATCAGAAATATTAAAGTGACAATCAGTTTCTCCAGAGCTACTAAAGCTTAGTGGTTATGTCACGTGCCTCATGTACAGAGGTTATAGTCCGCTTTGCCGCAGCTGAGGCATGAGCGGCGCCAGGGAGGGGTTAGGATAGCCGTAGCATCGCCTTAGATTTTCCCAAATGATTTTCTTTGGTTTATTGAGAATTCTCAACGTGTGAATAAATAATTTAATCTACAATTTGAAAAATCTCCCCCTGAACAGGCGCCATACATTTGAGGTGAAATCCTCCAAACTCTCCTCTGTTAATCTGTTTTTAAACCTCGTCTTGCTTTTATCCCGCCGGTCCAGTCAGGTAAATCAGCGCCCAGGTGTCCCCCCTTACCATGTTAAGCCTCTCCTGGTCCCACAGTGAGCCGATGATGAACGCCACCAGCCGTCCCTCCTCGAACCAGCCAAGAGACAGCTCAGGACACAGGCTGAGGAAGTGACGCACCTCGTCCAGGTGCAGAGGACACTCTCCGGACACTGAGATGAAGGCTGCGAGGAGGAGGAGGAGAAGCACTGTTAATATGATACCCGGATGCAGGGGCGTCACCAGGGGGTTTCTGGGTCATATTCGGCCACTCCACAACAATCAACTCTAACATTTTACAACGATACAACCTCGTCTTTTCATTTAAAATCAAGGACGCCTTCCTCCTCTGAAGTGACAATCAGTCCCACCCTCCGCCCCACTATGACGCCCTTGTCTGGATGGCATAAGCCCCCTTGTGTACTCAAGAGGATCACCAAACGGGATCACCAGGGATGTAAAGAAAGTTGAAGGCAGCTGAACTCCCTGTTTGCTTTTGGAAAAAGATTCTATGATTCTTTTTTTTTTTTTCAGTGGGCGTGACGTCATAAGTAGGCTAACTATGCACAAGGTAGCCAATATTTAGAAATTAGAGCCCACCATTTTCTGAGTATGAGTTCTGTACTCATGATTTCTTACAGAGTGACTTGATTTAAGTTGAAGTGCATGAACACTGAGACTTGCTCCGGGGGGTAAAAAAATAAACAAAACGTCCCTCTGTGCGTAAAAGTGCCAAAAAACACCAAAGCTACCGAGACAGTCCTAATGAGTGATGTGTTCAGGTAAAGTGAGAGTTTTGTCTTACCTTCTCTCTCTATCTCGAACACACTGATGGCATCCTCCGGGCTCAGGGAGCGGAACTCGCTGGCCGGCAGCGTGTGTCTGCGGCCCTGCGACACCGGAGAGCGCATGTGGATCGGCCTCATGAACGGAACTGCGCTCACAACCGACATGATCCTAGTTTTCCCCCCAAATGTGTTTAAAAGTCAAGCGTGAAATGAAAACAGTCTCCTGCTGTCTCCTCTTCTGGATCCGTGCGTAAACAGGACTGCGCGTGAAGACTGAACGGAGAGTGGCTCGCGCTCAGTATTTATACCCTCGGCGGCGCGCGTAGGAAGCTGGTTCTAATCCTGAAGGGAGCTGGATGACCAACCCCCCCCCGTGAGTAATCTTAACAATAAACATACTTACCCGGGGTCAGGGGGGTGTTGGGAGTGATCCTCGTCATGCCACCGTCAGACCAGCAGATTTAGATTTAGATCATGTGTTGGCGTTTCCCACCAAAACATCACCAAACTCTTTTATGGAGTTGACTTCCGGTAAAGTAACTCACGAGGGGATCATGTCGGTGCGCACAGCAACAGTGGGAGCTGCCCTGATTGTTAAACCATTAAAAAAACATGTTTATTAAAGCTGTGTTTCTGATTGGCTTCTCTCCGTCGTGCTGCTTAAAGTGGGCCATCTGAAGGACTCGACATACCCACTCTTCATGTGATTTCTCTGAGCGAGACTTTTCCATTGCCCCTTTAAGTGGAGTTCACGCTCTTTCCACGCGTTTTTTTCCAGATCTGCAAAGAGGATTAGGGGGTGTGGAGGTGTTTGTCACCTCTTTGGAGTTAAAATAAGCTTTGTGAAGAATTTCAACAAGTCAGTCTTTTTATTTTGATTTATGGACAGCTGATGATGTCACAGCAGAGACAGAAGCAGCAGAATCCTGAATGTCAGGTGTCATTATTTTTGGTATCCAGGAGGCAGCTGAGTGATCTGATCAACACACACACACTGGCACCATGAGCAGGTGAGCTGGTCACAAGGCTGAAAATAATCTCCACCCCCTGATAAACACTGAGCTTAAATTACAATGAGCTTTCCCCTGGTACACCACCTTTAACGTTTTAATAAGAGGAGGTATGAATACTCCTCGATCGAGGGGTTTCATCGATGTCCTTTAAGAAGAGGACTCATGAGATGTTTGTTCGGCTCCGTTTGGTTACAAAACACAATCTATTAAAATATGTAATTGAAGCTTTTCCCATTTGCTGTTTTATCTGGATAAGCCGCTACATTTTGGTTTCACAACATTTCCCATGGCTAGTGTCGAAGTCGAGACCACACTAATCGAGACCAAGACATTCCCGAGACCAGAGTGCACCAAGACCGAGACAAGACCAAGACATTTAGGGATCGAGACCGAGACAAGACCAACACCATGAATATCAATAAAAAATTCCTCATCTTGTGTGTAGGGGGCGTCTCGCTCTCTTAGACCGTAACACCGGGAAGGTTGCGGCCGTAACCGGGGTAACCAGGGGATAAAAATCTAATTATGAATGAGCTGAAGTTATTTGTTCTTTAAGAAAGCTGCGTTTTCCTTCTAATCTCAGTGATGACCTGGAAAAACAGCTGATCAGTGGCGACGTTGACGGGTCCTGTTTTGAAATCAGGAGTCTGAGACAGAGACAAGACCGAGTAAAAATACTTTTGATTCCAAGACGAGACCTTCAAGACCGATTTCGAGTACTACAACACCAGAGTGTACAACCATCTGTATTTCCACATCATCACACAGATGGGAGATCATTAATGTATAAACTGAACAACAAAGGTCCAAGGATGGAACCTTGCGGTACTCCCATGGTGCAGGCTCTTGATGGTGATAGAGTTATTTATACGCACTCACTGGAAGCGACCGGATAAATATGATTGGATCCAGTTCGGGGTACTTATGGACAGTTTGTAATCCGACAATTCAGCAAGTTGTATCTGATAGTTGACCATATCAAAGGCCTTAAATAAGTCCAGGAAAATAGCTCCTACCACCGCTCCCTTTATCCAGTTTCACCTTAATGGCTTAGAGAAAACGCTGATGTCAGCACGCTGTTTTAGTTGAATGCTTTGGCCTGAACTTGAACTGCATTTCTATTCATTTTAATAAATGTAAAAATGTTATTAGTTGTAGCTCTTAGCATAGCATCAGGCTGTCCCCACCAAAGACCCAGAGGAATAAACGAGTCAAGAGCGCTCAGGAGCTCCTAGGAAGTTAGATGATTTTGTTATTTACATTAAAAGGAAACTGTCTTCACATTTAATCTGAGGTCAAACTTTTGCATATATAAAATATATTTCTTTTCTTTTTTTCTTTTCTTGTTTTTCCATCAACTCACTCATTTCACTCCATTTTTAATAGATCAATGCCTGTTTCATTTAGCTGATAGAGGGTTAACATTCTCAGTCTTTCTATTGTATGTATGTGTCTAAGTGTGTGTGTGTGTGTATGAATACGTGTATAAGTTACTGTATATGTGTTTATATTTAATTTTGTTTTGAAATTGTGTAATTCGATTTGTTTAGTTGATTTATTTGTCAACTGAGGTGAGGTCCCTTGTATAAGCCTGTTGGCTTCTTGACCTCTCCTGACACACCTTTTATGTTTTTGTTAATCCTATTTTGATGTATTCTTATATGTGTGCTAATCAAAAAATAAAATATTATTGTGTGCTCTGTTTGTGCTCCACACCAAGTTTTTTATTGTCATAAGCCGTATAAATAATTTAAATAAATAAAATCTATCATCTGAAAAGCAAGAAAATGTGTTTTAACTTTGCTGTGAGTATTAATGTGAACACACTGCCGCTCAGTGGCGAGAGAGGGTACTGCGTGATGACGTTCCATCACTGCGCTACGTAGCGACGTAAACACGTGCGCCTCGCTGCTTCCAGGTTACAGTTTTTTCACTCCATCGTCATCCTCGCTCGCGCTCTAGCATCACTCCCTGACAACAGCAGCGATGGCGGAGCCCGAAGCATCAGCGGCCGCAGCGTCCCCGGGCCTCTCCCCGGCAGGCAGCCCGGGCTCGGAGCCTCCCTCTATGGCTCTGTCTCCCACGCAGGACGGCTCACAGCGGCTGCTCTTCTCCCACGACCTGGTCTCCGGGCGGTATCGCGGCTCAGTCCGGTTTGGCCTCGTACGCATGATCCACGGCGAGGAGGATTTTAACTCAGACTCGGACCTCGACGATGGCGGAGGGAGAGGAGGAGGAGGAGGTGGAGGAGGGGGTGGAGGAGGAGGAGGAGGACGAGTCCAGTGTGGGTCGGACACTGAGAGCGCTGTGGACACCCCCAGTCGGCCTCTTGGGAGGGGGTTCGTCCGCGTCCAGTGGTACCCCGAAGGAGGGAAGCAGGACATCAGGGAGACAAAGGTACCGCACACACCGGTGTTACGTCGAAAAGTGTTACCCATCGTTGTGCACACTGACACCTAGCTGTCCCCCGCAGCCTGACGTGAACACTGCTTTGTTTTTAACTGTCTGCTGTGTGTTTGTGGACGAGATAAGACGACTTGCTAACCCACTCGGATCCATCTAAATCCATCTGCCTAGAACAGCCTAGCTAGCTAACTGGCTAGCATCCAGGCACACATGCTAACTGGCGGTTTAGCCTCATGTCACTCAACATGTTCTGACACATGTTTCACCATGTAGCCTCTCAAACATCAGACACACACACACACACACACACACACACACACACACACACACTGACAGGACAGGGAGCAGCTCTCTGGTGGTCGAAACAAACATATCTTCATGCAGGTGCAGGTCCCTGCTAGGACACACACACACACACACACACACACACACACACACACACATACATACACACACACACACACACACACACACACACACACACACACAGCTCTTCCTCAGCTGGGTGTGACTTGGCCTGGGACCAAACATCAATAAAACATGTTCATTATGGATCAACTCTCATGATTTATTAGAGAGGCAACCTTTAAATGACTTCTCTGATCTTCTTGACTCCTGAAGAAATTCTGATTAATCCATTTAATATCTAAAGTTTGGGACTGTTTCACTCAAAAATCACATCTCGACATGTTTGAGCTAGTGCTGAGCTAAATCCACATGGGCCAGATATCACACAGACGCAGTTTGTAAGGTAACAACATACAAGCTAGGACGATATCATTTATGCTGCGTTAAAATAACATTAAAGGAGCAGTATGTAACTTTGACCCCTAGTGTTTAAAATCGGTACTGCAGTCTAAATTCTAAACATTGTAGAGAGCTGTCTCCCCCCCCCCCCTCCTCTCTAGAGTCCATGCTCACGCAGGTCACCATGTGGTGGACACTGAAGCTTCAGTGTTTAGCCAGAAGAAGTTTTTTCCCCATTAACTGTTTTATCAGGATAAGCCGTTACATTTTTACTGGTGACATTTTTATTCTACGTCACAACTTGTGTCAAAGTCGAGACCAAGACATTCCTGAGACCAGATTGCACTGAGACAAGACCAAGACACTTAGGGATCTTCAGTGTTTATCCAGCTCTGCATGGGTCTGTAAACCTTTCTGTGTTCTAACCTCTCTCCATTTTTCAAAAGCATCTCCAATATTGATCCTAGTTTGAGCACGTTTCTGCTCGTGGAGCTTATTAGAAACATGCAGAGGCTTTTTTTATAGGTCATCACTAAATCTTTGTTGTCAGTTTTACATGACAAAAACATCACCGACCCTTCTGTGTTGTCTAACAGTTGTGAGTTATAAATGTTTGAGTCTTGGCTCCGCTGCTCAGGTGGAATCAGATATTTGAATCGTTGGGTTGTTCCTCCGATCCTCAACGTGACAGCCTGCTGTAGACTGAGTCCATTACACACCTGTGTTAGGTTACCGACTGTAACCCCACTTCTATGAGTACTTATTGTACCACCAGCTAGGATTCATTAAAGACAGTCCAAGGATTTCAGGGTCACTCCTGGAAAATTACAAAGAAACCACGGGTGATTTGACTTCTTCTCAGGGGAATGAAGTTCTCTTTAAAACTTAATTCAGAGAGAAATGTTTGTTGTAATTCAACAACCAAATGACAACTTCAAAAAGAACTGTAAAAATCTGCCGTACAGGTCCCACCGGTACATAAGACTCGGTCTGAGTGTGGGAGTCTTTCAGAGGAAATTAAGGTCTTCCTGTGTGACGGTTTCCAGGTTCAGCAGAATCCACAACGTGCAGCTCTTTCTAGTAACATCTGTTTTCTCCACGTGGCGTTTGTCATCCTGCCACAAACGGGTGTGATCGTTGAGCTGTCGGCCTGAAGTAACGAAGAAGCTGCACCGCCCACCTCCTCTGCTCGCTCGCTGTCTTTTCAAACAAACCGGCGCTCAGTATGTTTAATTCAAATGTTTGATTACGACCTGATGAGGGAGAAAAGATGGTAGAAAAGTGACGCTGCCGCACAGCCTGGTCTGCATCGCTGTGTATCAGAACATAAGATACACTTTATTGTCCCAATCATCTCAGACTCTGTCCTCCTGTTACTATCGGTTGAATATGGTTGATATCGGCCATGTTGACTAGGGCCCGACCGATATGGATGTTTGAGGCCGATACTGGATCGCTTTCTTAGATCTGCTATTTGACTGGTGAATAAATCTCGTAATATCGGTGCATATCAGATAAAAATGAGCAGATACTGATATTCACTTGATAAGATAATATCGGCAGATATTATCGGCTGGGCGATTAATCGGTCGGGCTCCATTGTAGCATTCTCTGATGTCAGTCGTCGATGTTCATCGGTTGTGTTGAATCGATTTGATTCTTGTAAACCAAGTAGAATTATTTTTATTGGGCGGGGGTCAGGGGAGGTCAAAGAACAAACTCTGATTTGTTTTCATCAAACGTGAAACAGTGTGAGAGTCTAACAGCGACTCAGAGGAAAGATGAGCAGCGTGCGGTTTGAACGACACGTTCCAGAGAGTTAAAAAAAAAAACAACAAATCGTTTTACAGCTCGTTTCAAAAAAACAAATCAGCGATCGCTCCAAACAGCTGAATCTTTAGTGTTTAGAGAAACTCTGCTTCAACGTTTGTTCTCCGAGCTTCTCCACTTCCCTGACCTTTGTGGAGAAAGGGGTCACGGGGTTTAACGGAGGAACCGGTCTGGAAACATCTCATGAAAGCTTGTTGTGGAGACTCAGGATGAGACCAGAAGAGGAGCTCTGTCAGGGCGCTCGCGGTCCTCGCTTTGTGTTTTGGGTTAAATGAGTAAAGTTCTGGTCTGAGTGTCATTCATGCTCTGACTCCACAAAGGCTCCGCTGAACAATGACAGCCATGTTTACACGCCGTGTGGACGCTTCCTGCTGTGTCATTACTGTTTGCCCCCCCCCCCCCCCCCCCCCCCCCCCCCACCCCGTGGGCGTTCTGTTTGCTTTGTTGTGAGCGTGCGATGATGTCATTTCTAGTTTGCCCCGTCTCATCCTGGGATCATGGTGAAGACTCTGATCAATAATGCATAACGACTTCCTGCAGATTGTGAAGTTACAGATCTCCAATTTGATGTTTCCACAAAATTACGACTTATATTTATCCTGCAGGCGGCGCCCAAATTTAAATATTTCCCCCCAGGACCAATCAGTGGAGGAGAAACTGAAACCTTAAATTGGTTTAACTTGAGATTATTTTAACATTTCACATCATTTTCTTTCCACTACTCAAAGGAGATGGAACCAGGACGACGTGTCAGACTGAAACTGTAGATCGCTGGTTATCTCGTGACGAGCTGATAGAAAAGACGTGAGGCCGTCGACGACGTTTATCTGCTGCTTGCAGACTCGTTGAAAACATGAACATGAGTACGTCACACACAAACTCTCCACTCAGATGTTCTGTGAAGGTGGGGGGCAACAAGAAAACCTGAACAAATACTGTTATCTATGCTTTAGAGCAGCGTTTCCCAACTTGTGGGTTGGGGTCCAAAAGAGGGTCGCAGAGTGGATTTTAGGAGGTCGTCAACACGTTTGTTTAGTTCCATCCGAGGTCCACATAGAACAGTTTTTCATAAATAAATCTAGACAGTTGTTGTGGTTGAGAACGTGACAAACTACTTAAACAGATCATGAGCTCGTGCACGGAGCTGGAAAATGCTGATATGACAGTTTGCTGCTGGGGAGTCACACTTGCTGTCCCGCTGCTTACTGAGGGTCCACACTAACACTCGTTTGGGTCGTTTGGTCATTTCTTTCCTTCTCTGTCTTCTAGCAGTTCATATTGTTACAAACGGTGGAAGAGGTTTGTGGTGTTGTCTTTGGCCTCACTTGTCTTCGGCACGGTTTACACAGCATGTAACTCGAGTTTTGTCGGACTGTAAATATCCTAAATATCTCCAAACTCCTGCAGCTGAGCGTCCTGCATTGAGCCGGTAGGATCAGCGTTTTCTTTGGTGTCTCTATCGCTCGTTTCGGCTGTGTTTCCATCTCGCTCCAAATGTCTATATCCCCCCATATATCGGTCGCACTGGTGTATAAGACACAGCCAAAATAGTTCTTCAGAGTTTGTCTTATAAACCGGATTTTACGGTAACTTCTTGTTTTTTTTATTACCAAACATTGCAAAGAAAGTCCTGCACACTGTCTGCACTGCTCGTTTGCATCTTTATCAGACACCAACAGGACTTCAGAAATGTCAGAATCTGAATACACCTGCTCCCTCTCTCCTCCTCACCAGCTGCATCTTTAAAGCTTTGACACTTTTTTATTTTTAAGAATCATCAACAAGAACCGTGTTGAGTGTTGAACACCCTCAGTGGGTTTAGTCCCGCTTTGAAGAGTCAGACCTGAAGCTCCTCTTCTGGAGCAGAGACCTCTGAGAGAGAGAGAGGACGGAGCAGGTTGTGTGTTAATAATGATGACAAGGAAGGTGAGGCAGGCTGCTGCAGAGAGAGAGAGAGAAAGAGAGGGAGGGGAGAGAGAGAGAGAGCAAAGTGGATTGAAAAGATGAGAGAAGCAACCTGGAAGTGAAGAAGCTGAACACCAATTAAAACACCACCCTTAAAATCTTTTGAGGGGAGATTAGAAACTTAATTGAGTGAAAATGTGGACGGGAGGTAATGAGACGGGCGGACTGGTCGGTAACAGATGTCTGTGATCGTAACGTGCTTTCTCTTAGTCCTTCAAACCGTGAGGCCCCGCCTTCTGCTCGCTCACTTTAAATTCTTCAGGTGTGCGACACTCCTCCTCCCTGAAGTCAGCAGCTTTAGAGCGCAGCCTCCATCACATGCTGTGGTTTGTGTTTCATCAGGTCTACATGGCGGCCTGCTGGTCCAGGAGCCTGCTGGGAGATCTAAACTGGTTTTTGTTGAGTCAGGAAAGGAAGCTGTGAGATATCAAACCTGCTGAGTGCGATGCTTTAAGGAGAGGATCGAGAGACTCCTGGAGATTTATTATCTTTAACGTTTTTTCCTCTTTTATCTCGACAACAGTCTTTGTTTTCATTTTAGAAAAACCAGCTGCTGAACTAGGCAGACAGTCAGATTTATTATTTAATAAAACCTGAGTCACACCCGAGCATCTTAGGAGCAATCAGTAAGATATAGGGATGAAAAGATGAATCGTAAAATCGAGATAAATCGATTCAAAGGTGTCAAGAGTCACATCGGTACTCTGAAAAAAACCCATCCCTAGTGAGATATGTAGCTAATTTTTGGGTTCATTAGATCGGACAGCTGAAGAGAGACGGGAAGTGATGGGAGGAGAGGGTGGGGGGGTTGACATGCAGCGATGGACCGAGGTCGGATTCAAACCCTCGGCCGCTGTGACGAGGACTATAGCCTCCGTACATGAGGTATGCAACATAACCGCTAGGCCATCTGGTGCCCTGAAAGTTGAATTGTTTGATAGAAAATGTGAATATTTAGCTAAATATGACAACAGCAATCTTGGCTTTATTTTTGTATTTTTGTTGCCATGGTAGCGAAAACAGGTATCGATGTAGTTTGAGCTTTACTGGCATTGAAACAAAGTGATGTGACGATCGTAGTGTACAGAGTAATCAGCCAATCACAGAGGAGACGTTGAAACAGCTGTGGTCAGTTTCTCTCCCTCGGTCCTGTAATCCAATCACAGAGAGGTGTGATGTCATCAATCAGCCAGCCATCTCTCCGGCACTTTGTGTGAGTAAGGAGGGGGGGGGGGGGGGGCTCTCACTGCAGGGTGACTCCCATCTGTCAGCCTGGCCCCGCCCCCCTGCCCTCATCCACCCAACCACAGCGGGTTTGATGTCGACCCCTGGTGACCTACAGAAAGGGAACATCTCGATTACCATCATGTTAAATCTTTCAGCTCCCAGAATCCTCTGCTCGTGATCATACGCTCCTCCGCGGCGCTACACATACACAATGAACGGGCTTGACGGTGGTGTGCAGCGCCCACCGCGTCCCATCTGAAAGGCCCTCCTTAACGATGACCTCTGATTATCAGTCACTGGTTAGTTTTGATTGAACTAGTCGGTGGACTTTCTGTTGTGTTGAACATCAAAACAGCCCATAAACCCGCTCGTTCTGTTCTGCGCCGGTGGCCTCATGGTTAGTGTGTGAGCAACATGTACGGAGGCTGTGGTCCTCTGGGTGGGCGTCCAGGGTTCAAGTCCGACCTGTGGCTCCTTTCCCCGGATGTCTTTCCCCTCTCTCTCTCTCTCTCTCTCTCTCTCTGATTTCTGATCAGCCGTAAACAAAGCCTCTACATTTCTTTAACATTTGTAATTTTATGAGATTATTTTCAGCCGGTCGTCGTCGGTGGTGTTTCTCGTGTTTGACTAATCAAGGCCTCTTGTACAGCGTGTAATGATCCCGTAGAGTTTGATGTCAGCAGCTTGTATTTACAGTAAATCTGAAATGTCAGGGACACAACATGACCAAACATCTCCCCTCTTCCTCCTTCCTCCTCATCCTCCCTCACCCCTGCCTCGCCCTTTTCTCCATCCCACTTTCTCCCTCTCCTCTATCCTCCCCTCTGACTCCATCCTGTTAACCACACCCCCTCCTCCCCCTCCTCCCTGTGTTGACCTCCGCCCCCCCTCCCCCCATGGCATCCCAGCAGACCCGGTGTTGGAGAATGTTGACGTAATGATGAGCTGCTGACTGGATGATCGTCCAGCTCTCCTGCTCCGAGATAATGGATCTCATCTCTACCTCTCTTTCTCCACACACACACACACACACACACACACACACACACACACACACACACACACACACACACACACAACTACACTCTGAAGTGACTTGCTTTCTGCATCAATCCCAGCAGCAGCTCTTTCCTCTTCTTCCTCTGTCTCCCTGCTTCATCTTCTTATCCTCCCTTTTTCCTCTGCAGTATCTGCCCTGCCCATTCTCTCTCTCTCTCTCTCTCTCTCTATCTATCTCTCTCTATCTCTGTGTCTCCCTCTCTCTCTATCTCTCTCTCTCTATCTCTGTGTCTCCCTCTCTCTCTCTCTCTCTATCTCTCTCTCTCTATCTCTGTGTCTCCTTCTCTCTCTCTCTCTCTATCTCTCTCTCTCTATCTCTGTGTCTCCCTCTCTCTCTCTCTCTCTCTCCCTTTTTCTTTTTTCCTCTTATCTCACTATCTGCTGTCTTCTATTTCTGGATCCTGCTCTTCTCGTTTCCTTTCCACTCCTCGTCTCTCTCTCTCTCTCCAGGGATCCGTCTCGATCTCCCACTTGTTGGGTTGCCGTTGCCGTCGCCTCTTTGCCTCGTTCTGTGCTCGTCTTCATATTCTCCCCGTCACGCCCTCCTCTCTACCTCTCCCAGTAACCGTCGCTCCCCCTTCACCATCTTCTCACTTTGTTTCCCCCCTTCCTGTCTGTCTCTAGATCCTCGTCCCCTGCTCGTTCTCCATAATGGCGCTTTTCTCTCTTGTTTCTGTTCCTTCAACTTTTCTCGCTGTCTCCCTCCGCCCTGTTTGATTTTATCTCTGAAACGACACAGCGAGCACTCTGCTCTATGTGCTATCACTCTTCTTGTCACTCCCTCGTGGTCTCTGTGGCCCTGCCCCGGCGCTCTTTTTAATAGAGCTGTGCACCCTTCCTGTGCGTCCCAATCAATAGGCTTTAGTCAGACATCACTGTCCTGCAGAAACGAGCATACAGTATCAACGTGTGTGAGGGTAGACTGAGTTCTACTTCCTGTTTCCTCCTGAAGGAACATCCCCCTACTGACCCACAACATGTGAAATAAACCATCCAGTCCTTTGTTTGTGGTCTGCATAAGTCTTACAACACAGAGAAAAATGCTCCGTTTCAAATGTGCTCTCCTTGTGATGTCACAGTGGGATTCTAGTAAAAAAAAATCCCCTCCCCTCCCCTGGTATCTCCACCCATGGACTCCACCCCCAGACTAGAGTCAAACTTTACCGCAGGTCCGCCATTTTTATTCTCTCTACAGAGGAGTGATGTCTACCAGGAAAACTCGAGGGGGGGGGGGGGGGTCATTACATTTAAAGAGACACACACACCATAACGGAGCGTTCTGAGAGAGCTGGTTTATACAGGGTCACAAACCTCCTCTGGTGCTTGATTCATGTTATATTTTGAACACAGCACAGATGTTTCATTTAGACCACAGGGGGACTGTTTGAAAAGGTGGAGGAGGGGGATAATATGTCTTCTTTAAAGAAGTGCAGCATCATGTTAGCCAGAAAGGTGCTGTGGTGATGGCACCTTTCGATCAGCAGCAGCAGAAATCGTCACAATCACAACCATTACAAGAAAAAAAAAAATAGGCTGATGGAAAAGGGTTTCGGCTGAAGCAGAGCTTATAGATGCCGAACCCTTGTTTTCATTTCCTTAAGTCAGACAAACAAAACCAGATAATTACAAATAAGTTTTGGAAAAAGAATCTTAGAAATGTGGGAACATAGGCACGCTCCCGTTTGCCGTCATCAAAGTGTCAGTAAGACGGTAATTTAAAAAAAAAAGTTTCATATTGAATCTTGAAGGCCCGTCTGAATCACGTCTGCTCAGATGATTTTCAATCCCCTGAAACTTTAATGATGTAGCAGCAGAGTGTGATGAGCCTGAGGCTGGAGGTGCAGGATGCAGCGCTCTGTGAAAGCTGCACCTTCATGGTCATACACCGGTTTATATACACATTTCTAATTTGTGGACAGTTTGTGCGACGCGTTGTGAACAAAACAGCTCGTGTTTGTTTGACTTCCTGGAGTGTTTCCTCGATCAGATGTCTCGTTAACTTTCTCATCTTTCAGGATCATCTCTCTCCCCCCGTCTGTCAGAGCGGGAGGAGCAGGCGTGGCACTGAGCCGCAGTCCTCCGCAGTGTCCCTCCCCCCCCCCTCCCCCTCCTCCTCTTCCTCGTGCTGCACCTGATTTGTGACTTGTGTTAATTAGGCCGAGGAGTCAAAGCAAATACATGTCCTCCATCGATCCCTGTAATCAATCTGGACCCTTCTGCTGTATCAGTCTGCACAGAGGGGCAGCCATGACAGTCAGATGAGGTGCCACACACACACACACACGCGCACACACACACACACACAAAGGCATGAACACATGCACACAGTGATGTCCGTGTCTTTTCTTTTGTTGTCTGACTCTTTGTCAACCCCTCCTCCTCCTCCTTCCTCTCTTCTTAGCATCACTTCACGAGCCATAGCAACAGTCAGCTGCTCTCTTGTAACTAGGGATGTTCCTCGCAACTCGGTTCCAAAATCAGTTAAACGGAGATTTAAAATTCTGTTTACCCGACTAGTCCAAAGGTAATGAAACGGTCCAAACTGAGCACAATTCACTCCAAACTGTCTGCAGGTAAACGCTGTGATTTGAGGCTAACGCTCAGGCGAGTCGTCTGACCTTCCTGCAGGTTAACATTCCTGTTTCTGTGCTCGATGTGGTTACTCTTGCTGTGGTTGATTTGCCAGTTTGACCTGAAACAGCCTGCAAACATTTTTATCTCCATTTTCTAAATCGAAATGCTGATGAGAAAAAAAGTAGTGTGCGCACATCGTAGCTAAAAGCAAACAGGTGCAGGATGAAAAAACTGCAGAAGTGAAGAGTTAGCATACTTGAGAGGGCAACGTTTCACTTCCTCGGGAAAATGTGTCAGGAGACAAAAAACATCTTGGTGCCCCTAAGAGAGGCTGTAGCTTGTTTACATCCTGGCAGTAGAGCCAGAAGAAAAGACCCGTTCACTGGCATTTTGAGCAAACATAAGAAAACTGATTCTGGTGTTTGTTAGAGAGGGTGACGTCATTTTAACCGTTTAGTCTTCTGATCGCACACAACATGAACTGTCGGCCAGCTAACGTCGCTAAAAAGTTTTGGATGCTTTTTGATGCCACAAGTTAGAAAAGATCAAATCTGTTCTGTGATGATCAAAAGTTTTTCTGACCTTTTTTTTTTTTTTTTTTTTTTAGATAAAAACCTTCAGACAGTCAGTCATGTATTTTAACCCAGAGCTGCTGTAAGAGGAAGCAGG
This sequence comes from Labrus mixtus, assembly GCF_963584025.1. Classification (NCBI taxonomy): domain Eukaryota; kingdom Metazoa; phylum Chordata; class Actinopteri; order Labriformes; family Labridae; genus Labrus; species Labrus mixtus. The sequence goes on along the minus strand of NC_083613.1, from coordinate 33,507,660 downwards.
CTTTCCCAACCTTGTGGTCCCGACCCCATGTGGGGGTCACAGGGAATTCAAATATATATTGATCACACTGTGGGCCACAGACAGACACTCTGAGAGGTTCTTGTTTTGGTGTTGTCGGTCATCCGTTGTGCAGTCATGTCCTCCCAGACTTTCTTCATCCACAATAATAAAAGACCCAAAAAGTCTGAATGTGCTCTGAGATGAATGTTGACCTGCAACACAGCAGATAAACGAACACATGACTGAAAACTAATTAGTTTGAGCAAAAAGCTGGATGTGTTTTGGACGAGCCTGAAAAGGTTTGGAGCCACTGAACTAAACTCTTCAGATACACTTCAGAACCAAGACGCTGTCGATGTCTTTATCAGCCTCGCTGATGAGCACCGGACTCGGTTTTCTTATGTTTCTCCCACAACGAGGAAGTGGGACCTACTCTTATTAACATCTCCATCCAGGATGACTCAGCCACACCCACTGGCGCCTGAAACACAAAACGGCAAACCAGCAGAAGAAGAAAACGAGCCGCTCATCAGGAGAGCTAACAGCTGGTTAACGAGCAGGTTGACATACTGGTCCTGATGGGAGGGGGGGTAGCAAAGGTCCTGTAGTGGTTTTTCAGGAGTGTGGGTCAGAGAGAGAGAGAGACCTAAGGTGTTATAACTGCTCGCTCGCTCGCTCTCTCATAGCGAGCTAAATGATATTGATTTAGACTCTCAGTTTCTGAACAGAGGAGGAAATCAGCTCGCTGCAGCACCATGCACTCAGAGAATATTAATGAAGACGTATGTGTACGTGTGTTTGTAGAGAAAGAGACGTTTTGTTCTCCTCAGCTTCTCCGAGCTTGTGTGTGTGTGTGTGTGTGTGTGTGTGTGTGTGTGTGTGTGTGTGTGTGTGTGTGTGTGTGTGTGTGTGTGTGTGTGTGTGTGTGTGTGTGTGTGTGTGTGTGTGTGTGTGTGTGTGTGTGTGTGTGTGTGTGTGTGTGTGTGTGTGTGTGTGTGTGTGTGTGTGTGTGTGTGTGTGTGTGTGTGTGTGTGTGTGTGTGTGTGTGTGTGTGTGTGTGTGTGTGTGTGTGTGTGTGTGTGTGTGTGTGTGTGTGTGTGTCCCTCAGCAACAGAGACATGAGGAGCAGACAGACTGCTGTTTTATAGATTACAAGGGAACATGGCGACCAATCGATCCTACCCTCTTACACACACACTCAGTGACTCTTCCTCTCCCAGAATTCAGTGGTGTAGTGTTACAGTGATACTCAGTGGCTGAGTCTGAAACCACTAACGTACTTCCTGCTGCACACTAAACCACGGGTCATAAGCTAGCATCAAGTTAGCGCAACCATCGTAGTTCCCATTTTAAACACTAGGTGGCACAGTTACATATCGCTCCTTTAACTAAGAATAAACATGTTATTTAGAATCTCCTCTTCTGGCTTTCAGAAGTTGTTTTGTTGTTTTTGTTGTGTGTGCTCTCAATCAGGAAGCTGATGTTTGTTTTTGTTAATTTGCTGAATCATAGCTGACGTGATGATGATGATGATGATGATGGTCGCAGGCTTGGAGTCATTTCTAATTTTCTGGTTTCTAACACATTGTTTGCTTGATAAAGGTGTAGTACCGAAACACTGCCTATAAACGTGTTTGCAAGTTCAACAGAGGGCAGAGTTTACCTTTAAGTTTTCATTTTAAAGGGGGCATATTGTGAAAAATCAGTGTTTTTGAACATCTATCTGTGTAACCTGAGAGTCTACTGACCCACAACATGTGAAATAAATCCATCCAGTCCTTTGTTTGTGGTCTGCATAAGTCTTACAACACAGAGAAAAATGCTCTGTTTCAAATGTGCTCTCCTTGTGATGTCACAGTGGGATTCTGGTAAAAAAAAAAAAAATCCCCTCCCCTCCCCTGGTATCTCCACCCATAGACTCCACCTCCAGACTAGAACAAAACTTTTGAGCAGGTCTGACATTTTTATTCTCTCTACAGAGGAGTGATGTCTACTGGGAAAACTCAGGGGGGGTCATTACATTTAAAGAGACACACACACCAAAACGGAGCGTTCTGAGAGAGCTGGTTTATACAGGGTCACAAACCTCCTCTGGTGCTTGATTCATGTTATATTTTGACCAAAGCACAGATGTTTCATTTAGACCACAGGGGGACTGTTTGAAAAGGTGGAGGAGGGGGAGAATATGTCCTCTTTAAAACAAGAACTAACTGGACATTTGGTGCCTGGGACGAGTACTTTTGTTTCTGTGGAATCATAACAGGTATCACTATAACAACCCTATGATTCACTTCAGAATGTCTAACCCCATGGCGGCACATTTACAATAAAACAATAACGGCTAAATTTAGAAAGTCAGCCTTTAATCGTCCGCCATCGTTCAGTCGTGCCAACATTTCATCCTGCTCGTGTTTTATTCCTCCAAAAGTCTACGACCCCCCAGTCCTCACTTAACATGCAGGAGGCCTCCCTGGTTTTAATTTCTCCGCTCTCTTTCCTCCTAATTACGTTCTCCTCCTCTCCCTCCATCTGTCTCTGCCCAAACTCCAAAACTGTGAGGCTCTGGAGCTCCTCTGTGCTCGCTGCCAGCTGAGCAGATTGTGCTGTAGCTTGTAGAATGAAAGACGAGCCTCCCGCAGGTAACTTTTTATTGAACTTATTCCATCCAGTACCTATACCGCTTATCCTGTCAGGGGGGGACGCAGGGGGGGGCTCCAGTTAGTCCCAGCCGTCGTTGATAAGAGGCGGGGTACATCCTGGTATCTTTATCCGGGGACATGATGTGCACTACATATCTTGCTAAATCCTGCCCGTTAAGTTTTCCTGAGTTGCTTCTCAACTCGTCAGTCACAGCTTGAAGTTTTCCATGTCAGTCAGGAGGAGGCAACTTGTGATGTGAGACGGATAACGCTCATGACCTGTGACCTCTGTGCGACCAGTTTGATCATTTACCACTCATAGCGTTGATATAAAAGCACTAACTGTCATCATAGCGTCAGACGGTGGAGAGAGTCAGAAATCAGGGAGAGAGAGAGTGGAGAACATGGGTCGCCCACCAAGAGGACTTCAGCCTCCGTACAGCAGACTGTAAATATTAATGTTTGAAGCTGGTTAGACCTCACCCGTCTGTTCCTGCAGGGGGCGCTGGAGTCCCATCGATGGCGGTCTCCATGCTGGAAATGCTGTCTCAGTCTAACTTTCAGTCAACCTAACGACAGGCTGAGAGCTGGAGCTGAGGCAGGTTTTAAACCTCCTGACAAACCGTTACACCGCGCCCACCTGTCAATCAGGTCAGCTACACGCCTTATTGTGAATAACTCTTATCCTTCATCAAATCAAAACTGATGAGTCATCAAAACATTCACCCCCCGTACAGTGTGTGTCCATCGAGACATGAGCTAATCACACCTATTTGGTTTTTTGAACCAGGCTGTAAACATGTTAATCTCTGCTGTAAAAACAGGCTTTTTAGAATGGGTGTGTATGTGACTTCCTGTGCTTCTGCAGCCAGCCTCTAGTGGACACTCCAGGAACTGCAGGATTTTTACACTTCTGCATCGGCTCACTAACCATCAGGCCAATCGGCGCCTCAGTACTTGTTGGTTCTATCGATCATTAACTAACGGAGATCGTGTTGTTTTAAAAACCTGTGGTGTCAAACTGAATCCTAGTTTTGACATTTTCACAAGCCGAGTGTCTTCTTCTGATTATTTTCTATAAACAAACTTACTTCCTGTCCCCCTGTTGGAAACACTCCTCCGTTAAAACAGTGAGGTGATATTAATTGTTGTGGGTCTGATATCTGGTGTGGTAGTGACACGGCAGATTTGAGCTCTCAGAGCGCGGCGTCCCTCAGGGAGCTCAGCTGGTGCCCCTCTTTAGTTCAGCGCCCTCTGTCTCTCCGGGCTCGTAATCCTTCAGCGGTGCTGCCGCGGCCTCGTCTGTCCATCAGCTGTCCCTTCATTTAACGTGTTTGATTGATAATCCACGCTGAGGATATGTTCTCTCTGAGTCGTATGGTGCTCGTCACTCTGCTGGAGATGCAGATGTTCTCTCTGCGGGCTCTGCTGACGCTGCACGCTGCATTCTTCACGGCTTTGAGTGGCGACTGTGACAAATCACATCAGGAACTCTGACATGCTCCGAGTGTGACTGTGATTTGTGTCGTTTCTTCTGCCGGGTTCTTCGCAGGGTCACTGATGAGAGGAGAGATACGAGCACATGTCTTCTGTCTCTGTTAGATTAAAAACATCAAACGGGAGGTCAGCCAGGTGCCGCTTTCTTAACTTCTCTTTCTCTTTCTTCCACAGTTGAAACTTGAAGACCGATCGATAGTCATCAGAGACATCGTGCGACGAAAGAATTCCAACGTAAGTGAATCCTTGATACAAACATTTTCCTTCCCTTCTCTCCTCCTGTCCTCTCATTTCTGACTTGAAGCACTCATGTTCGCTGCATCAGACCCGACAGGACTTTCACCACAGGTCGACACTTCAAAGGGCAGCGTGGAGACTCTTCATGTTGAAGAAACAAACCTTAAGACTCAGACTGTATGGAATCATATTTGTGCCAAAATAAATCAAACAAAACTTCTTAAATTGCAAACAAAAATAAGACTTTGAGAGAGATATAATCTCACTCAATAAAAAAAGAAAATTACTTGCAATTAAAACATTTGTGTAATTGTGTAAATAATCAGCCTTTCTCTTTTCTTATCATCAGTCCTTTTGTTTACAGTTCCCTCATTTTCTTTCTCACTGATTAGACTTTTGCTCTCTGTCAGCTGCCTCGTTTGCGCTGCCTGACTTTTTGTTTGCGATTCTGGCACAAACCTCTCGAGTGGGTGGGCTTTATGTCGTTCCCGACTCGAGGCCGCTCGGAATCGTTTCTCTTCCCCGAATATTTTAGAGTGAGTCGTATAAAGATCTGATCTTAACGTCCCCTTACGTCTGCTCGGAGATCGACAGGGACGCCCCGATTTTTATCAAACATGTTAAATATTTAAAATCTTAACGGTTACGTCGTGAACGGGTTTGGAGGACGTCGTGTCTGACTACAATAACCACGAGAGACGAGGGAGGAATAAGTGGAGACTAGAGACAGAATCCTTGTATGTGTAAA
>NC_083613.1:33492539-33497539 GCF_963584025.1 Labrus mixtus | reverse complement strand
TCTTTAAATTTCCTGTTTCCATCTTTCTGTGGGTGAGGTCAGAGGTCGTCTGAGTGATTCTGTGTCTGTGCTGCTTGTGTTCAGGGTGAGGCGTCTCGGCTACTACGACCACACCCAGAGGCAGCTGGGAGAGCGGGCTCTTTATATTTTCCCTGCCAAGGGGGACGCCACGCGCATCACCTGTGAAGGACCCGAGGGGGCCCCGGTCCTGCCTGAGGACCCCGTGGCAAGAAAGGTGTGAATGAATTGTCTACACACATACTCGAAAATCTGGAATATGAGTCTCAGTCTGTTTTTGGGGGTTAAAAGGTTAAACGGTCGTCCTGCGGGATGATTTCTGTGTCGCTCTTTTACTGCCGTCTGTTTTCACCATGTGGCGAGCTCTCAGCCTGCAGTGAAAGTTCTGAAGTCCAGGCAGCCCGAGAGTCACGCTGCTCATCTCCTCTGGTAAAACGAGGAGTCAGTCACTTTTAAAAAAAATCAACTTTGAACAAACTTAGACTATTTAAACCTAAAAGTCTTTCAACCTGATCAGGATCGAGTGCAGCGCTCTTTTTATTCTCATATTTTATTTACCTGCTGACGATAAAACCTGCTCAGAGCGCACAGACGCTCCTGGTACACACTAATATCTGCGAGCCAGCTTGGAGAGTTGCAGGTTTGTAGGGACAGTCCCGTGTCTCTCTGCAGAGAGACCAGTCTCCCTCGTGTTTAGTCTGCGTCTCCTGAACCGCGCCCCGCTTGCCCACTGACATCGCTGTCTTCATTCACTGAGGTCAAGAGTGCATGAAATGGTCAACTCACGCTGGGAGCGCCCCCTGCTGGATCAAACCGTAAACTCCTTCAGAGTCACTGATAGACTTTATATTTTGAATTCAAACGCCTCGTCACAGTTTGCATGAATGTTCAGACTTTGAATATAAAATGACAGCCCAAGTCCATCTGGGCGTCTGATTAGGATCCTCCTGGACGCCTCCCTTTGGAGGTTTTCCGGGCACGCCCAACTTGGAGGAGACCCAGGGGAAGCTGGAAGTCTGGGTTGACTTACTTTTGCTTTTACTTGGCATCTTTTAAATCACTTCTTAAAACTCACTTTTATAGACTTGCTTTTATGTGATTTCTCATTTAAAGATCTATCCCTTTCTTTTATTCACTTTATTGCTTTTAACCTTTTTATCTTTCTCTTCTTTAAATGTTTTAGCCTTTAAATGTATCCCTTCCTGTATTCATTTTACTGCTCTTAGTCTTTTTAAATTCCTACTCCTTTTATGGTTTAACTCTTCAGCTCTCTGTTTCTTTATCCATTTAACCAATCTCCTGTTTATCTCTTCTTTTTATCTTCATTCTGTGTTTACAGCCTGTGATGTGATGTCCTCACACTCTCCCTCAATTTTAATTTTGTTCTCTCCTGGTTGATTTTAAACTAATTTCCTTCACTGTACTGAACTGCCTCTCCATACCTGCCTGTTGACTCCATATTATTCCACTCTGTCTGTCACAGCACTTTGTAAACATTTGTTTTTAAAGGTGCTTTATAAATAAAGATATTATTATTATTATTACTGCGCCTGCTGCAACCGCGACCCAACCTTGGATAAGAGGAAGAAAATGGATGGAGCGCTCCACCATGTTTATTTACTGAACAGCATACCACTGTTTTCTTCAAATGCATGATTTTGAGGTCATGAGGTCACGTGCAGTGAGTGATGGCGAGGGCTGCACTCTCGGTAATGACAGCGTGTTTGTCAGCATTTTATTCTGGTGTAGCGGTCGCACTGTTATAAAGGACGCAGCCAACTTTTTAAACATAGGTTTGAAAGGTGCGTCCTGTATGTTAGGGTACAGATCAGAGTCGAGATCAAGTCGAGCTGTTTTGGGAAATAAGAAGAAAGTGTGACCTCTCTGCAGCCTGTACCTCCCTCAGGAGAATATCAACACACACATTCACCTCTGTGTGTGTGTGTGTGTGTGTGTGTGTGTTTTAAACTCTGAGTTAATGAACAGCTGCTGAAAGTCGGATCAGGCTGAGAAACAGACTGAAGGCACTCTTTGATCATTTCTCTTGTGTGTGTCTCTTTCAGTTAAAAAGGATGTTCAAGAAGGACGCGGGGAAGAAGACGGAAAACGCAGACACACAAGGTGCCAGACAACACACACACACACACACACACACTCCTGCTCTCTCTAACGCCGTCAGTGTTGCCTCCATCATGAACTCGGGGAGACTCTGAAGCTGAAGAATTCACTCGGCTAAAAATAGACGTGACAAATCAAACTTTCCTCTCGGCGGCTCGAATCACAATTTTTTAAGTGGAGCAGCCGAGCGGCGACCTGTGTGTGGAAAAAACGACGCCAATGAGGAAATACAAAATACACTGCAGTACCTCGAGTGTCCACATGAGGCCGGCTGCAAAAAGCACAGAAATCCCCATAAATTCAGAAATGAAAACTCTTTATTTATGATTACCTTTCAGATGATGATCATAAGAGGAGTGAATTATATATTCTCACTCCTCTCTCTCTCTCTCACATTGATTTCACTTTTTTCTAAAAGTGAGGATTACTTTGTGCTGACATCATTCCTGAAGAAGCGTCTTCGTTAATTAAAAACAAAAAAGAAGCAGCAGAGTCGGAGTGAGTCAAAGCCCCGATGAGACGTCGGACTGTTCTCTTCTGAAACGAGTTTTAGAGAAGAGACAAATGAAACGGTGCTGAACACTTGACCTGAGGATGATTCATAATCCAGGACGGTCAAAGATAACTCTCTCTCTCTCTCTCTCTCTCTCTCTCTCTCTCTCTCTCTCTCTCTCTCTCTCTCTCTCTCTCTCTCTGTGTATGTGTGAAGTTAAAGAGAGAGATCCTCCATCTTTAATCATGATTTTCTCTTCCTCTCCCGTTCTTAAAGGATCACTCTCCCATAGTCTAGCGTGTGCTCTTGTGTTTTATTCCCAGGCGAGCACAAACCGGAGCAGACGGACTCATCTCATCCCAAAAACAACGGTCCCGTGGTGCCCAACCAGAACCCTCAGGACCCCCAGAACGCCAACGACAACTCGGCCGAACACGGAGAGCAGGACGCCGACGACGAGGCCGCGGAGGACACTGACGACACCAGGTCGGTGACGTTTAAGAGTTTCAGAGAGGGGACACGATAAGAGGAGAGAAAAATGTGTTCTGATGGAAGAACTCTGCAGCAAAAACGTTCTTAGGGATGATTAAGTGTTCAGGGGTCGAGATTTAAGACGGTTAAAGGTCTCATTCTGTAAAATCCTCTTCACCATGTTCTTCTAACTCTAACATGTGTCTCTAGTCTGTCTACAAACCCCCCAATGATGAGAAAAGTCCATCCTCTGTGTCTTCTGCCTGCTCCACTTTTCAGAAAATGTGTGCTCAAACAGGCCGTTTGGAGGTTTTCCCTTCATGACATCACAAAGGGCAGTAGCCCCTCCCCCAGGTGGGTGACACTCCCACAGCTAGGTGTTTGTTCTGCCCTCTGAGTCTGCCTTCTCACCGTAAACAATAGGACATGGACACCCGAGCCCTTCCAGAGAGGGGGCGTGGTCAGACACAGCTCATTTACATATTTAAAGGTACAGACACAGAAACAGCCTGTTCTCAGCAGGGCTGAAATAGAGGGGTTTATAGACATGATCAAATACAGGATCAGAGTGGATTTAGAACAAGAAACTTCACACACATGTTTTGAGGAGCTCTGAGACTTATTTAAACTGAGGAAGAGGAGGAGAATATGTGACCTTTAACATTTAAAGCCTGATTTACACTGCGTCTGTGTTGATCTACAGTCCCTATATGAGCTTTATTTTTCAGCGTCTGGTCTCATCACATTCTCTGCTTGTTTGTGACTGGTAACCATGGCGACTGAAACCGAGCGTATTATGTTTGAGCTGATGAATATTGAGCAGCAGTTGATTCTTTAATTATTGAAAAGAGAGGAGACATCAGAGGAGAAGGCTGTGCCACCCAGCAGACCAATCACAGCGCTTCCAGTCTGTATCAGACCTATGGCGTATGACGGGCGGCATACACTGGACGCAGAAGTTTAAATCAGGCTGAAGAGAATCTGTCCATGTTTATGTCCGTCTGCTTGAATTAAAGGAGAGTTGTGTCTGTGGTTTGAACTCTCTGCAGCTCTCTGACGTCCTCGGCCAGCTCCACGGCGTCCTCGCAGAGCGGCGGTCTGGGCGCCAACCGTAAGAAGAGCATCCCGCTGTCCATCCGTAATCTGAAGAGGAAACACAAGAAGAAGAGGACGAAGTTCTCACGCGAGTTCAAGCCCGGAGACCGGTGAGTCCAAAGCTCGGGGATGGAGATGGTGAATCCGGTTCTGTTAACTTTTTCTAAACCTGAAAGCTGCAAACGATGCACCATTTTGGCGCCATTAGCGGTCGCCATCTGCTCTTAGCGAAGTCCCACCTCAGAGTCATCATCAGCTTACAGACGATGAAACGCACGATGCACATTTTAAGTTTCCCTGAAGAAGAATCTGACCCCTGTGTGTGTGTGTGTGTCTCTCAGGGTGGCAGTGGAGGTCGTCTCCACAAAGACCACGGCGGATGTGATGTGGAAGGACGGTCGGGTGGAGAAGGGGATCCGATCAAACGACCTCATCCCCATCCAGCACCTCGACAGCCACGAGTTTTGTCCGGGGGACTTCGTAGTCGACAAAAGACGTAAATAAAACAAAAAAAAACATTTTTGTAATTGACTTTGTTTCTCCCTCGCACTTCTCAGGTAGTGCGGGCGCAGCATGTCTGTCCCTGCGGGCTGCGGCGAGATATTTATTGTGGGACTGGTCTGTATGTAGGCCAGTACCTGCAGGATCTGGGTCGACTTTCTGTTTCAGCTCACTGAAGTTTCAAAGTGTTGTTTTCATAAATATCTCTCTTTAAGGTCTCTAAACTCTGTGTGTTCTCTCTCTCAGCCCAAGCCCTCCAGGACCCGGGGGTCTACGGCGTGATCCAGTCTGGTGACCACAAAGG